>NW_026387853.1:1730-2004 GCF_001194135.2 Octopus bimaculoides | reverse complement strand
ATTATTATTATTACTATTATTATTATTACTATCATTATTATTATTAGTATTATTATTATTATTAAGGCAGTGAGCTATCAGAATCGTTAGCATGCTGGACAAAATGCTTTGCAGTATTTCACCTGTCACTATGTTCTGAGTTCAAATATCAACTTTGCCTTTCATCCTTTCAGGGACGAAAAATTAAGTATCTGAAATACTGGGGGTCGATGTAATTGACTAGTCCCTCTCCCGCCAAATTTCAGGTCATGTGCCTATAGTAGAAAGGATTATT
>NW_026387853.1:1375-1671 GCF_001194135.2 Octopus bimaculoides | reverse complement strand
TGTTGTTATTATACTGTAGTCTTGAGTGGTGAGTTGGCAAATAATTACCACACTGGGCAAAATGCTTAGTAACATTTTGTCCGTCTTTATATTTTGTGTTCAAATGCTTTCAAGGCTGAATTGAACTTTCAACATTTTGGGGTCGATAAAATAAGTACCAGTTGAGCACAAGGGTTGATGTAATCAACTTACTCCCTTCCCCATAATTGCCAGCCTTGTGTCAAAATTTGGAATCATTATTATTATTATTGAGTTAGAGAGTAGTGCATGCCATCAAAGTGACACTGGGGTAAAAT
>NW_026387853.1:222-334 GCF_001194135.2 Octopus bimaculoides | reverse complement strand
TTCTGCCACACTCGCTGTACTCTCCTGATTTGCCACCAACAGATTTCCACCTCTTTCAATCGCTTTCAAATGCTATGTGCAGAGTTTCGTTCAATACTGATGCAGAATTGAG
>NW_026387853.1:0-127 GCF_001194135.2 Octopus bimaculoides | reverse complement strand
TTGTTGAACATTGGGAAGAAGTTGTAAACAACAAGGGTGAATACATTATTAAATTTAAATTTAAAAAAACGCAAGAACTTAGTTACCAATCCAATATATGAAGCTCAGTATACCCATCATGACTACC
>NW_026387852.1:0-1130 GCF_001194135.2 Octopus bimaculoides | reverse complement strand
ATTTATATATAGTATCTTCGTAAGTTTGTGTTTTCTTAAAGAGGATACATTTTCTAAGGTATGCTTGAATGTGTATGTATGTTTAGTTATGTTTAGTTTTAAGTTATTTTTTAGCAGGTGTAATTGTAAAGCCCATTTTTAAATCCCATCTTAAAGGAGTATTTTTGCTTTGATTTTTTCATTTTATTTTATCTTTAGAATGTTTTTGCATGTGTGATGAATTTCCCCTCCTTGAATCTTAAAATATTTATCACTTTTCTAATGTTCAGAGTGAACATTTTTCATTTCCAATGAATTTACTTAGATCTTCGTTTAGAGATGTAGAGGATCAGTATGCAGGACGAAGATATTCGGTAAAAGATGCCGATATAGATATGTAGTATAATAATATTTATATAATATATACTACAATATTTACTGAAAATAATCTAAATTTTATATATATTTAAGTTATTAGGATATCTAACATTTATACGTAAAAACAATTCTAGCATATATAAATTATTGAGAACAATATTTTTATGTATCCAGGTATGATATAGTATAGTACATGTAATAATTTATAGTACCAATATTTATGTCTAAAAATATATCTATAGCGCATATTTATGGATATGTATCATAATATTTAGCTGTATTCATATATTTACCATGTTTTATATTGTATTGATACTAAAGCCGTAGAGGTACATGTACGTATTTTCTTAATGATTACGAATTCATTATTAATTTTAGAGCTATTTTTATTATGAGTAAGTACTTTAATTTTGGGGGCTACGGTTACATTTGTTAGTTTACGTATGTTATCCACAATAAAAGAAGCACCACAAAAAAAAAAACTTTATTAGAATATATGCAGTCTATTTTATTTCATACCGATAACAACGGCAACAACAATAATCCTTTTCTGTTAAAGGTACAAGGCCTGAAAATTTAGGGGAAAGGAGAATCGATTACATTGACCTCAGAGTTCAACTAGTACTTCTTTCATCGACCCTGAATAAATGAAAGGCAAAGTTGATTTCGGTAAAATTTGAATTCAGATTGAAAAACAAATGAAATGTCGGTAAATATTTTCTCCAGCACGTTAACGATTTTGCAAGCTCGCCACCTTAAACAATAATATTAAT
>NW_026387850.1:0-230 GCF_001194135.2 Octopus bimaculoides | reverse complement strand
GAAAATTTATCCACCGCGAATATTTCAACATTAAATTTAGCTAGACTTCAAATTCTAATATTTCTAATGTTTTAATTAATATTATATATATACCATTGGTTCTTAATTCATCTCCGAAGTGCGAAATTACTGATAATAAGCTGATCTTTTGATCACTTTGTGATAATAGTAATATCCGCGAAACGGATATTACTCTTTAAATTTTAACTCTTTAAATTTTAGGGTTTTTT
>NW_026387849.1:0-970 GCF_001194135.2 Octopus bimaculoides | reverse complement strand
TAAGAGCACTAGACTCCTTGGAAGAAAGCAATATATATGTATGTATTTATGCATGTATGTATGTGTGTATTTATGTATGTATGTATTCAGACACACACGCACACGCTCACACGCACATACACATACATGCATATTTATATACGTACAAGCACATTCATCTATATCCATCTGGTTCTCTGACTCTTTATACAACTAATCATATGTTTATGTGTATGAATATATGAATGTATGTATCATTTTATATTTATAAATACATATGCATAAGTATATGATTAGATATTAGTTATCAAATTAACAGTCCATTCTTCTCTGAAACCGCAGGCTGAGCAAGCGTTATCGTCTTCGATCACACGCTCAGGCTGACTCTTCCGAAAGGGAATCCAACCACTGCCAATCTTTTGTACCTCCATTTCTTACTGGGCCTATCAAGTACGTTTTACACATGAATTCGGTAATTTATTCCAAGAGCATGTTGGAACGGAACTTGGATGTTTGGGCCTCCAACCAGGCCTTTCGCAACACCCTTAGAAGTTCCCCCATAAAACGGGGAACTTTGCAGTAACCACTGATATGTGAGTCTTAATACATAAAGCCGTCGTGTGGAAGCGTGAAAGAAGCTACACCTAAAAAAAAGAAGTTCATTTCAATGTCTATGTGCATGCATGCATATGTACGCAAATTCATAAAGCTGCGCGTATGCCTAAATGTATGAATATACCTCAGTGGTCTGTATATGTATAAGCATGTTTCTGCCTACCAGAATAAAAACGTGAACATGAATACGACATTCTACAGTTTTCAAACGAAATAGCTAACAAAAAGCACGCAGAAAAGAAGATAGGCAAAAAGAATGATATCCACAACAACTGTATTTGAAAGAACATAAGTTCTAACCTTAATAGAGTATTTTATTTTCCTCACCTCTACGTCTGTCGACGAAGAATTGTACTACAGCCCAATATTACAATAC
>NW_026387848.1:0-301 GCF_001194135.2 Octopus bimaculoides | reverse complement strand
ATAGTTAAATGTTGAACAGAAAATAGTCAGAGATTTCCAGAAAGTGCCAGTATAGACATATATAATATATAATATACTATATATAATATATAATATATAATATATATAATATATAATATTATATATTACACTTCGTTAATTATATCCTACTTTAGTTAATACTTATATTTATTAAATATGAAGGGACTACACGTGTTTCAGTGGAAGATTCTAACATATATACATATACGCAACTCTATACCTATATATTGACATATATAAATACATATATGCAATCATCAGATTTACAATTATTCCAACA
>NW_026387847.1:0-221 GCF_001194135.2 Octopus bimaculoides | reverse complement strand
AGTAGTAGTAGTAGTTATTGTTGTCGTCATCACTGTTGTGACTGCTGCTACTGAGCCTGTTGGTAATGCTGTTTTCATTACTGCTGTTGTCATCATTCATGCCTTTGTTTTATCTCTTTCTATTGTTATTACTGCCTTCTTGGAGGAGGTTAAGTTATAATTGTAGGTGAGCAACATTTTCTTTGACATCTCTACATCAATATATCACTTTTTAATTAGTC
>NW_026387846.1:0-202 GCF_001194135.2 Octopus bimaculoides | reverse complement strand
TAGATAGATAGATAGATAGATAGATAGATAGATAGACAGATAGATAGAGGTTTATATATGCAATTATCATCCTATAATGTCCCTTTACAATGGTGGCATGAGTTGGATAGTTTGATAGGATCCAATGAACTGCAGGACTGTCACTCTCCAATGTCAACTTAGGCATGGATTCTGCATGCACATGTCCCTAGTCATGCATATA
>NW_026387845.1:0-211 GCF_001194135.2 Octopus bimaculoides | reverse complement strand
ACACACATGCACACACAGGCAAATTTGACACCACATAAGTTTTATGGATCTAGAACACATCCAGTCATCAGCTGCTCAGAGTCCCAGAACATCTAATGAGTGTTCTGTGCCCATGAAACTAAAGACAATGTGGAGGTGAGTCAAACTGTTATTAAATACATCTAACTATTTTCTTTCATTTCTTAATATATATATATATATATATAAAGAG
>NW_026387844.1:2120-2222 GCF_001194135.2 Octopus bimaculoides | reverse complement strand
TGCCTTGTGGTCTTATCTTTCTTTCTAACGAAAATTTTCTTTGGGGAAATGTTGAAGAATATACTCAACAGGCCTTGCTTATAAGATCAAAGGTTCCTCAGG
>NW_026387844.1:1955-2110 GCF_001194135.2 Octopus bimaculoides | reverse complement strand
GAAGAATATACTCAACAGGCCTTGCTTATAAGATCAAAGGTTCCTCAGGACCCACATCATTAATGAAAGGACTGATGTAGGGATCATCTGCATGATCACTCCACTCCTGAATCTTGATATCACTTAACTCTTTCTGTCTATTCAAATTATTAATG
>NW_026387844.1:150-344 GCF_001194135.2 Octopus bimaculoides | reverse complement strand
GGCCACCAAGACACCAACATTTATGTAGTAAATTAAGAGATATTTAAACCTATCATAACTAAAGATAAAAAAACACAAAACTATGTCATCACAGCTGCAGCTCAGTAATTAATCCCAACTTGGAGACCTGTTTAGATGCCTTTCTAGGTAAGGACATTGATTAGTAAGTAGGGATTTAATGCACTGGGAGAAGG
>NW_026387844.1:0-140 GCF_001194135.2 Octopus bimaculoides | reverse complement strand
TTGATTAGTAAGTAGGGATTTAATGCACTGGGAGAAGGTTTCAATCTGTAACTCTCCCAACACCAGGAACTTTACAGCATAACGTCGTATGTATATATATATTCCCCATGTTGGACCACTAATTCTACACATTTTTTTTT
>NW_026387842.1:0-555 GCF_001194135.2 Octopus bimaculoides | reverse complement strand
TCGTTCCTACGTTCGTTCGTTCGTTCCTACGTTCGTTCTTTCTTTCCTACATTCGATCTTTCATTCCTACGTTCGTTCGCTCGTTCCTACTTTCGTTCTTTCCTTCCTACGTTCATTATTTCCCTCCTACGTTCGTTCTTTCCCTCCTACGTTCGTTCGTTTCTACGTTTGTTCTTTCTTTCTTATGTTCGTTCTTTCTTTCCTACGTTCGTTCTTTCCTTCCTACGTTCGTTCTTTCCTTCCTACGTTCGTTCTTTCGTTCCTACGTTCGTTCTTTCGTTCCTACGTTCGTTCTTTCCTTCCTACGTTCGTTCTTTCCTTCCTACGTTCGTTTTTCCCTTCCTACGGTCGTTCCTTCCTTCCTGCGTTCGTTCTTTCGTTCCTACATTCGTTTTTTTCTTCCTACGTTCGTTCTTTCCTTCCTACGTTCGTTCGTTCTTTCCTACGTTCGTTCTTTCCTTCCTACGTTCTTTCGTTCATTCCTACGTTCGTTCTTTTCTTCCTCCATTCGTTCGTTCGTTCCTACGTTCGTTCTTTCCTTCCTACGTTCGTTCC
>NW_026387841.1:0-380 GCF_001194135.2 Octopus bimaculoides | reverse complement strand
CGGCACTGGCAACGGCCACGCCCAAAATGGTGCATTTCATGTGTCACCCGAATATGAGCCAGTCCAGGGGCACTGGCAACGGTCTCGCTCGAAAATCCTACGACGGCCCCACACAAGAGCCAGTTCAGGGGCACTGGCAACGATCTCGCTCGAAAAATTTCATGTGTCAAACATATATATATATATATATATATTATATATATATATACATAATATATTTAATATCTACCCATAATATAAATATGCCACAGGAGTGGCTGTGTGGTAAGTAGCTTCGTTACCAACCACATGGTTTCAGGTTCAGTCTCACTGCATAGCACTTTAGGCAATTGTCTTCTACTACAGCCTCAGGCCGACCAAAGCCTTGTGAGTGGATTTGG
>NW_026387840.1:0-368 GCF_001194135.2 Octopus bimaculoides | reverse complement strand
GGGGGGGGAGGAGGTTAATGTTCGTTGAACAATTAAGTTGTCAACAGGAGTGGATAGATAAATGCTGTAATTTGAGATGTTATCTATTTAAATGTTATCCGCACACTTCCTCTTCGTGCTTTGTTCTTTTTTTTCTTTTATTTTGATGTTTGTTTCTATTTTTTGTTTTGTTGTTGTTTCTCGCTTTGCTTTTTTTTAGTTTTATCATTATTTCATTTTTTAATTGTATTTTCTCTTATCCTTTGTAATATACCTTGTTCGCATTCACATACACACAAGCTCACACACACATACGCACACACGTGTACGTACCAACTGGCGTATGCATAGCTAGATAGCTAGATAGATAGATAGATAGATAGATAGAT
>NW_026387839.1:0-368 GCF_001194135.2 Octopus bimaculoides | reverse complement strand
CAGGAGGATCCTTAATAACCTCATTTCCGTCTTTTGATTTCAAGGGAACAAACGTTGAGGACTGCGGTCCAAAATCTTGTCGCAGTAAGCCGTACAAGTTTTTAATGTCTTTCCTTTCATAAGATGCCTGTATTTCCTCAGACAACTTACTCCACCAGGTATCTTTGAGCCTCCTTAATTCCTTTTGCAGTTCTGCTTTCTGCGCTCTGTATACCTTTTCTAGTTTTTCTTTGCCCTTAATGTTTGGGTTAAGACGTTTTTCATAAGTAGACCTCTTTGTTGCCAGTAGTTCATTTACCATTGCATTATTGGAGTCAGACCAATCTCTATGTTGTCTCCTCTTAAAACCCAGCACGTCCACTCCAGCC
>NW_026387838.1:0-303 GCF_001194135.2 Octopus bimaculoides | reverse complement strand
AGAGACAGAGACAGAGAGAGAGAGAGAGACAGAGACAGAGAGAGACAGAGGGACAGAGAGACAGACTGGCAGATGGGTAGATAGATAGATAGATAGATAGATAAGCCTTAAGAAACGTAAAATCATGTGTACACATACTTAAATATGACTATGTAATTACGCTATCAGATGCAATTAGGTACGAGTATGTAACTTGACTGTATGCATGTGTAAGTATGTATTTAGCATATACATATATATATATAGACACACACACACATATATATATATGCATGTATATATGTATATATATATATATATATA
>NW_026387837.1:3875-5214 GCF_001194135.2 Octopus bimaculoides | reverse complement strand
CTCTCTCTCTCTCTCTCACCCTCTCATTCACTCTCTCTTTTTCTTTCTCTCTATCACTCACACACATACTCGCTCTTTCGTTCTCTCTCTCTTTTTATTTCACTCATTCCCCCTCACTATTAAGTTGCATAAAGAGTCCGCTACAGGCGCAAGAGATTTACTTCATGCACTAAGACATTTTTCATTCGTCTTTCGCTCATTTTCGTAGCTCTTTTTATTTTAATTTCTTTAAAAAAAAAATCTTTTGCAACTATTTTCTTTTGCCGTTTCTCACGGTTACCTACCTACCTACCTACCTCTCTGTCTGTCTATCTGTCTGTCTGTCTGTCTGCCTGTCTGCCTGCCTGCCTGTCTGTCTATCTGTCTGTCTGTCTGTCTGTCTGTCTGTCTGTCTGTTTATCTGTCTGTCTGTTTATCTGTCTATCAGTCCATCTCCCTATGTATTTATAAGTCTATCTATCTATCTATCTATCTATCTATCTATCTATTTATCTATCTATCTATCTATCTATCTATCTATGTACCTGTCTGATTGTCCATCCATCCATCCATCCACCCCTCCATCCATCCACTAATCCGTCCGTCCGTCCGTCCATCCGTCCATCCGTCCGTCGGTCCATCCGTCGGTCCATCTAACCGTCCGTCCGTTCGTCTGTCTGTCTGTCCCTCTGTTAGGTAGTCTTTTAGTCTGTCTCTCCGATCTATCAGCCAATCCATCCATCCATCCATCCATCTATCTATCTATCTATCTATCTATCTATCTATCTATCTATCTATCTATCTATCACTCACTCACTCATTCTATTGACACTACCGCAGGACCATCTCGGCTGTCTTTAGCGTAGTCCACTCGTCTACTTTGTTACGAGCATTCGGGCCAGATCTCCCTTCCTCTCACAAGTCACGGAAACCCTGGAAAAGGTCATGGACCCTAACTACCTTTGCTCCACACTAAAACGATAAAACAAATTTCAAGTCATCCATCTACCTATCTATCTATCTATCTATCTATCTATCTATCTATCTATCTATCTATCTATCTATTTGTCTGTCTCTTCAGAAGCGTATTTGTCTGTCTTTCTGTCTGTCTGTCTTTCTATCGTGTTGTCCTCCTGTTCTCTCTCTCTCTCTCTCTCTCTCTCTCTCTCTCGCTCTCTCTCTCTCTCTCTCTCTCTCTCTAACTATCTATTTACGTACACGTAAATGTAATTCAAATATAAGTTCTTTACATTTTCCTTTCATCTCTTTCCCGTTCTGTTTTCCTTTCTTTTTCCCTTCACATTCCGCTCTCTTTCTCTTCTCCTCCCCTTCCCTGCCTCTCCTCTCCCCTGCCTCTCCC
>NW_026387837.1:3059-3865 GCF_001194135.2 Octopus bimaculoides | reverse complement strand
TCTCTCTCTCTCTCTCTCTCTCTAACTATCTATTTACGTACACGTAAATGTAATTCAAATATAAGTTCTTTACATTTTCCTTTCATCTCTTTCCCGTTCTGTTTTCCTTTCTTTTTCCCTTCACATTCCGCTCTCTTTCTCTTCTCCTCCCCTTCCCTGCCTCTCCTCTCCCCTGCCTCTCCCCTGCCCTCCCCTCTCCCCCTTTCTATCCTATCCCCCTCTCTCTTCCCTCTCTCTTCCCTCTCTCTCTCCCTCTCCTACCCCCTCTCTCTTTCTGTTTCTCGTTTCCGTATTCATGTCACCTGGTAATTTTGAAAACAGTCAATCAAACTCATGTATTTTTTTTTCTTCTTTTTCTACATTTAACTAATTTACTAAACCAATTTCAAAGCTCTACTTTCCCTCCCGCACATTCATACATATACATACAGACATATATACATTTATACATACAGATGAATACATACCTACATACATACATACATGTAATATAATATATAATATACTCTTTTCTCTCTCTTTTACTTGTTTCAGTCATTTGACTGCGGTCATGCTGGAGCACCGCCTTTAGTCGAGCAAATCGACCACAGAACTTATTCTTTGTAAGCCTAGTACTTATTCTATCGGCATTTTTTGCCGAACCGCTAAGTTACGGGGACGTAAACACACCAGCATCGGTTGTCAAGCGATGTTGGGGGGACAAACACAGACACACAAACATATACACACACACACATATATATATACATATATACGACCGGCTTCTTTCAGTTTCCGTCTATCAAATCCACTCACAAGGCTTTTGT
>NW_026387836.1:0-519 GCF_001194135.2 Octopus bimaculoides | reverse complement strand
ATTTATATATATATTTTTTTTTATATATATACTAATCTATTTATTTATAGTTATTTATTTATATATAATTATTTATTTATATATATATATATATTTATTCATATATATATACATATATATTTATTTATTTATATATAATTATTTATTTATATATATATATTTTTATTTATATATATATATATTAGAAATATAATATTTCTAAATCTCTCAGAGAGATTTAAGCAGTAGTGAAGCGATAAAGTTGTAGTATATTGTCAACTTAATGTGACAATCCCAATAAGTGAATACACTACTGCCGTTTAGCCGTAGGAAGCTGGACCGCTTCCTGTCAGCCTTGACACAATTACTGTGTCCATAAGTCTGCAAAGGGGAGACAAGCTCTTCCACCCAGCCTAGCCAGCATTCAGGGACATGTTTCAGAGTCTTTGCTTGTCATCAGCGTGAAGTAGCTTACCAACTAGCTAGAAGTGCCTGTTTACCTCTCGCAGACTTATATAATCATAGTGAAGTTTATTCACT
>NW_026387835.1:0-321 GCF_001194135.2 Octopus bimaculoides | reverse complement strand
TATTATTATTATTATTATTATTATTATTATTATTATTACAGTTGTTGTTGCAGTTTCTGTAAAATACAGAAGATCCATTAAGCATTTTGGCCACACTGTATTGATTTTCTAACGTTTCCCATTAGATCGCATTGAAGAATATTTACTCTTAGACTTGTACGTTAATTTTTTATTTGCTCGTGTCGTCGTTATTGTAGCTGCTGCTGCTGCTGTTGTTATTGTTGTTCGCATGTTCTAAATTTTTAGTTTTTCCTACCACTCTGTATTTTCCTCGTTTGTACTTCCCCTGTGACTGTTTTATCTTGTGCAGCACGTATATAT
>NW_026387834.1:0-261 GCF_001194135.2 Octopus bimaculoides | reverse complement strand
TATATATATATATGTGTGTGTATATATATGTATATATATATATTTATTAAAAAATGCACAAATTGGACACAGGTCGGCAATGCTGCGATTTAAGGACTGTGTCATTAAAAGCCAGTGATATGCAGGACACTGACTGGGAGAACAATGCCTGTCATTGCCACAGATGGAGGAAGCAGGTTAAGGAGGGGACAAACACTTTTGTAAGAGCACGTTACCAGCATGAAGAATTTAAGCGAGCTGCGCGAAAGCGCACGGCTTGTA
>NW_026387833.1:3676-4098 GCF_001194135.2 Octopus bimaculoides | reverse complement strand
GTGTGTAACTCTGAAGAAGTCATAAAGAATTGCACAAGAACTGACATGTGAGCCGAATGTTTTTTTTATAGCCGATACAGCTGTAAGCTAATGAGAGTGATTACGTAACTCCTAATTTTTTTACCATACATAGGGACAGGAGTGGTTGTGTGGTAAGTAGCTTGCTCACCGACCAATAGTTCCGGGTTCAATCCCACTGCATGGCACCTTACGCAAGTGTCTTCTACTATTGCCTCGGTCCAACCAAAGCCTTGTGAGTGGATTTGGTAGACGGAAACTGAAAAAATAGTAAAAAACACATTCAGAAAATGTGCTACGTTTGGCTGTGTTTCTATGTGTGTGTATGTGTGTGCATGTATGTGTGTCTGTATCTGTGTGTGTGTGTGTGTGTGTATGTGTGTGCATGTATGTGTGTTTGTATG
>NW_026387833.1:0-850 GCF_001194135.2 Octopus bimaculoides | reverse complement strand
TACATATGAGCCAGGAACGCGTGTCCTCAACTGTCCCCTTATCTTCAGAAAATATATATATATTGAGATAAAGTAATGGGTACATACGTTTAGTGCTCAAGATTGACTAGAAGCCGAAAACTCCAACGTGAACTGTTACTGAAAGCAAGGATGTTATAGCTGCTTAACTACGCACACACACACACACACACACACACACACACACACACACACACGAACAACGCACGCACGCACACGCACACACATGCACATGTACGTACGTATATGTATGTATGTATATATGTATGAATGTATGTTTGCAAAACCTTTAGATCAGTTCAAATATGCGCGTGAAAGGCCATTTTCACTGAAATGACTGTTGGCGTTTTGACGCCTGTTGCCTAAAGCGAAAATTCTCTTCACACAAAACCGCAATGAAAATGTTATTTCTACAGGTCAAATACGTCGCAAACATATTTCAACTCATCTACAAGTTTGTCTAATTCACAGTACTGTTTTCACCAGCTTATTACACAATATGTGTGTGTGTGTGTGGATGTGGATGCTTGTGTGTATGTGTGTACGTGCTTTAAATAGTGGTTAGTGTGTTGCTCGCACAATGGTAAGATCGTGGTTTCGATTCCCGTATTGTGTACCTAAGCAAAAGTTCGATTCGCTGCGCAACCACTTCATCATATGACGTATGGCAGCACATTGAGCACCTATACAGGAAATGTCGATTGGACGGTAAGAGTGTGCTAACGTACAGCATGAACAAATCATGTGAACAGGTCGTTCAGCAAGAAATTGCGGAACTCTCATATGTCGTCATATGGAAAGTCTACCACGTATATATATATATATATATATA
>NW_026387832.1:0-567 GCF_001194135.2 Octopus bimaculoides | reverse complement strand
TATATATATATATACATAATAAAAATTTACAGAAAACAGAAGACGAAAGACAGGTGTAGGAACAAGCAGGCGTATTAGTTTAACACTCAGGAAGAATGGGAAAACCTTATACATTTCGGGTCTATGCTCTTTGACACATACTGACCTAAGACACGTATCAGTGTGCGTGCGCGCGCGCGCGTGTGTGAGAGAGAAAGAGAGATGACGCGTACACTTTCTAGTATATTTTTTTAGTGCATCTTGTGTTATTCTTCAATGACCGTCACAAAAGCCAGCTTGCGCCTTCAGGCAACCGTACACCTCAGTCTATCCTCCACCACAATCTCCTGTTCGAGAAGCCGATAACACGCCGAGGAACGACCAGAGTATCAGGCCACTGGATTAGTCTGACACACTCCATTATGTACAACCATGATAATGTGTACTTCTTTTTTCCGTTCATCAAAATCAACGGATATATGAATATACATATGTGCATGTATGCACATACACATTACAGGCACACACACACACACACACGCATTTATATATACGTATATATATACACACATTTATATATATATATAT
>NW_026387831.1:0-318 GCF_001194135.2 Octopus bimaculoides | reverse complement strand
ATATATATATATATATATATATATATGAATATAATGTAATGTAACATACTGATCATTTCTAACTTTTGCTAAATGAGCTCAGTACAGTATAGCTAAGGTTGAAACATGTCTGCTGCTTTCACCACTTGGATTTGATATCAAAACCCACTGCAAACTATGTTATCATAATCTTCTAAAACAGGTGGATGAGCTAATACTGTTTTAGTTGCTTCCATGACATCCCTTTAGATGTTCAACCCCCCCTTGAGAGAGTTTCTGTCTTGTAACAGCAAGTATAATCTCAATAAACAGAACTTTTACAAAATTATGTTATTACAT
>NW_026387830.1:1389-1782 GCF_001194135.2 Octopus bimaculoides | reverse complement strand
GATAGATAGATAGATAGATAGATAGATAGATAGATAGATAGATATCCGTGTATGTATGTGTGATTGATGTGATCGTGTGTGTGTGTGTTTTCCTTCTTTTTACCAAAGTGTATTTATGAACGATGGAAACGACGTCGAACTGGTGTTGACACTAAACTGCATTCATTTTTATATCTATGATGTAAAAACAAAATTGTTGATTTGACTCAGCAAGCGACAGAGAAAAGTACTGAGTAGAGAAATAGATTTAAGGCTGTAAATTGATATTACCTTACACATTTTTAAGGGTGAGATCTTTATCTGACTCTAGTTGTAGATCTTGCAGTTTTATACAATGGTACAAAGTATATTTGCATATCAGTTTGTCGTCATGGGGTATGCATCTCACACTCA
>NW_026387830.1:0-1101 GCF_001194135.2 Octopus bimaculoides | reverse complement strand
TGTAAATTGATATTACCTTACACATTTTTAAGGGTGAGATTTTTATCTGACTCTAGTTGTAGATCTTGCAGTTTTATACAATGGTAGAAAGTATATTTGCATATCAGTTTGTCGTCATGGGGTATGCATCTCACACTCAAGGTTGTGTCAGTGGGTGATTTCCTGTTTGCGTTGTACGCTGTGGATTTTGTTATGTGTACAGATGATATGTAGCTGCATGCGAAATAGTTTTAGGTGTTCCACTTTGTGATGCTGTTGAAGGACATAATTAGGAACAGAGACACCTCCATTGGCTTAGCTATGTTAGATTTATTCGTAGGGAAGTATATTAGCAGAGGTAAGTTCAAATCCCCCAGCAGCGTTTAGAGTAATTAGCTTTACTAAAACGACATGCCCTACATACACTGCATGAAGACAATATCTTCATATATATAATCCCAAACGACCCTGTTGGTTAAGTGAATTACCAGCAGCAAGACCGAATATAACACAGAAAACAAATACAGCTTGACATCATCATTAGAAAATAAATAAAATATATAACACCATGTTAGAGAGGTGGTAGAGGTCTGGGAACTACATCCTGTTGAAAACTTTTAGTATAATGGGCGCAGGCCTGTCTGTGTCGTAAGAAGCTTGCTTCCCAACCACATGTTATCGGGTTTTTCGGGCCACCCAAGATTTTCGGAGTGGATATATTAGACTGAAAAGCTCGTCGTATATCTACATCTATCTATATACACGTGCGTGTATGTGTATATGTGTGTGTAAATGTATATTGAAGCAATGGAGGCACGCTGTTGACAATTCCAATTAAGATGAAATTGTGTAGTCCAGTGTTTTAGCTTTGTTTCGATTATGCGACAGTTATCTACCCTGTCGCTATATATAAATGTTCTGTTACACAGCTATAGGTAGTTTATTTCTAGAAATATATCTGCTTGTAGCATATTCAATCACAATTAGTGACGACTAAATTTTACCTATACGGTTTATATTGCGCCCTACTGCGCACACTGATTTAATACTATACTGTGTGCGTGTGTGTGTATGTGTGTATATATACATACATACATACATACATACACACACACACACACA
>NW_026387829.1:0-418 GCF_001194135.2 Octopus bimaculoides | reverse complement strand
GGTGGTGGTGGGGGGTTGAATCATCACTTTTGGAAAGCTAAGTACATATAAATAAATAAGTACATATATCATGGTAGCCATTCAGCTGTGCAAAATGTCATTTCCGCTATCAGAAATAACAGCAGCATATCCAATCTATACTGTATCACAATCATGCTCAACTGATTTATAAAGGCTCATATAAAGTGTATGAAAGGTCTAGGTTACTAACATTAAGACAAATGTGTTTGTATGAATGACAGTATACACACATATAATATGAGTATGTATATGTATACACACATGCATATATATATATATATATATATATGCTACATATACTTATATACTTAGATGTATTCATATATATATATATGCATATACTTATATATATACATACATATACATGCATATACTTATATATATATATATATATATA
>NW_026387827.1:0-225 GCF_001194135.2 Octopus bimaculoides | reverse complement strand
ATATGTCTGTGTTTAGTCTCTCCCACTCTCTCTCTCTCTATGTATACACACGCACATACAGTCAAGCGCACATACATATACACATACACACACACACACTTATATATATACATTTATATCTGTCTTCACCTGTCTTCGTCTTTTGTTTTTCTATTAATTTCAACTATATGTATATATGTATTATATATGTGTGTGTGTGTATTTATATATATATATATATATATA
>NW_026387826.1:0-271 GCF_001194135.2 Octopus bimaculoides | reverse complement strand
AGACAACCCTCCTCGTTTCTTTATCACTCTTGCATGTATTGATGTTTTTCCATATTTTTTCTTCATAAATACATTTATATGCTATAAAAAAGAAAATTTGAAGAAATTATGAATTTTTTGCAACCCCACTCCCTGTCCCCGATTGTTTCTCTTTAGAAATAAAAATTTTAGAGGGCCTGAGAAGGTCATTGCTGGCATTTATCCACAATGATTTTAAAAAGCTACGGAGATGTACTTGCATAGCAAGTGACTTGATCTGAGATCGTGTGCT
>NW_026387825.1:0-365 GCF_001194135.2 Octopus bimaculoides | reverse complement strand
TATATATATATATATATATATATGTATGTATACATACATGCACACACACATATATATGTATATATATGCATATATAAGTATATATATATGTGTAAGCATATGTATAAATATATATATATATATATGTGTGTGTATATATATTTATGTATTTGTGTGTATGTATAAATATATGTGTGTGTATGTGTTTGTGTGTGTATGTATGTATATATGTATACATACATACATACACACACACATATATATGTATATATAAGTAAATATGTATATGCGCATGCATATGTATAAATATATATATATGTGTATATATATTTACATAAGTGTGTGTATGTACAAATATGTGTGTGTGTATATATATATATATATAT
>NW_026387824.1:0-330 GCF_001194135.2 Octopus bimaculoides | reverse complement strand
CATGTCTTCCAAATGTCTATCTCTGTACATAATTCAATGTATTTACAATATCTATTCATGTCTTGCTTGTGTATCAAACAGTCTTGTTTTTTCTATACAAAAACACGTACAAACATATCAAAACAAACACGCACACACAGACAAACGCACACGCAAACACAAATACTCACAAACATACACACACACACAATCAAGCAGTAGAAATGTTTTTATTACAAGTCTTTCTGTTGTAAACGTTATAGAAAATACATACATAACTCATAATAACGAATGTATATAATGAGGGAAGTGTTGGCTTGCACCTCGGTTTAGTTGGTAACTGAACGGAAA
>NW_026387823.1:0-234 GCF_001194135.2 Octopus bimaculoides | reverse complement strand
GTGTGTGTGTGTGTGTGTGTATGTATATGTATGTATATATATACATGTATGTATCTATATGTTTGTATATATATATACATGTATGTATATATGTATATGTATATGTGTATATGTATATGTATATGTGTATATGTATTATATGTGTATATGTATATATGCATATATGTATATATATACTTATATGTATATATTTATATATATATATATATATATGTATATATATATGTGTATATA
>NW_026387822.1:4698-5426 GCF_001194135.2 Octopus bimaculoides | reverse complement strand
ATATATATATATATATATGTATGTATGTATGTATTTATGCATATTGGACTCTCTTGTTGTAAACAACAGATTAGGATTCCACAATTTCTCGCTGAACAACCTGTGCAGATGATTTGTTTACACTCATCAAACGTTTGTACTTTATATAAAGCTCAGTCTCTCCATCAAATTGACGTTGCCTGAAAGAGCGCAGGGTTTGCTAAATGTCAGATATCAAAAGTGATCGAAGAACAATGTGAAGTCAAGTGTTTTGGTCAAAAGCCCAACGCGCAAGGACTCCAAACCCCATCTCGTAACCTCCTAGCTATATAAAATAGTTCTATGTAAATTTCATGACGGGTTTTAAACTGCTTTTTTTTTTTAATTTAAAATGGTCTGTCCATGTTCCTTTGAACAATATGTACATGTTCTACCCAACCATACAGAGAAAAAGAGTTACAGTAGTGAGGGAATATCAATCCGGTCAAAATACTTCATAAGCTCTTTGTTAGTACAGCGGCCGATAACCCGTCAATGGACCGATTGAGTAAACCTATCAATAACGAACCTGTAATGACAAATGGAAACAGCTGTAAGTCATATTTACTTCAATAAAGAAAAATATTGTAATGATCATTATTTATGCCTATATGCATACATATATATATACATATATATATATGCATGCATACATACATACATATATATATATATATATGCATGCATGTATATATATATGTATATGTATA
>NW_026387822.1:1757-3651 GCF_001194135.2 Octopus bimaculoides | reverse complement strand
AGATGCAACTGTTTTGTTTTTTTCATTACTGTTTGTTTGACGCGTAATTATTATTATTATTATTATTAGTAGTAGTAGTAGTAGTAGTAGTAGTAGTAGTAGTAGTAGTAGTAGTAGTATCATTATTATTGTTGTTGCTGTTATTAGTTTTTTTTCACACGATATTTCCATTTGTTTGTTTCTGCCCTTGATTACTTCTCTGACAGCCCCGTCCTCCTCTCTCCCCTTTTCTCTCTATCCCTCTGTCACACACACACACACACACACACACACACACAACGCACACGCACATCTCTCGCATCTCTTTATATATTTTTTCTGCCAATCTCTTCTTTGATTAATCATTTTTACCTTTTCATCTTCTTCGCCAACACCAGCACCAGCACCGCCGTCATAATCATCATCATCATCACCATCATCATCATCATCATCATCATCATCAACATCACCATCATCACCATCATTACCATCATCATCATCGTCATCGTCATCATCGTCATCATCACTATACCCATCATCGTCATCATCATCATCATTGGTATTCCCACCATCGTGAGCATTATCGCAAACATCGTCCTTATTTTCTTATTCTTCTCCTCCTCCCACTCCTACTCCTCTTCCTTTTCGCCATGACCATCACCGCCTCAATAACAACACTCTTGGAAAACAACCAAAACTACAACTGTCACCGCGAGCGCAATCAGCATCGTCGTTGTCGTCGTCATCATCATCATCATCATCATCATCATCACCATCATCATTGTCGTCATCATCATCACCATCATCATCGTCATCATCATCATCATCATCATCATTGTCGTCATCATCATCATCATCATCATCCTTGTTGTCATCTTCATCGTCATCGTTGTCACCACACACGCACACACATACGCACAGACACTCCCACCGACCCCACACACACACACATATATATATACGTATATATATAGATATACGTATATATATAACCAATAGCAGCCCCATCCCCATCCCCACACCACCCTCCTCTTCCTCTCTCCCCCACCCCATCACACTTTACCAAACACCAAAGCAAACACTGTGTCGCTATATCGTGCTTATTTGTTCATGTCTTTTGTCTATTGTCCACACAACCGCCATTATTCTAATTCCACTATTTTCTTCAATCTGAATCCAAAGATCTTAACACCACCACCACCACCACCACCACCCCACCCTCTGCCATCCCGCTCTTCGTCCCCTTCTCTTGCTACCGAACCCCGCTCCTCTCCCTTCTCCTCACCCTTCTCCTCCCCATCCTCATTACCGATTTCCTACTGATTAGTTTGTCGTACCCTAGGGACCTAGAGTTTTACCCTTCTAACGGACCCTTAGAAAAGAAGTTCTTTTCTGATTGCCTTTTCTATCTCCCTTCTTCTTCTTCTTTTTCTTCTTCCTAATCTCGCGTGCCCCCAACCCCGCCGCCCAACATCCCGCTACCCCACGACATCGCTGCTACGAAAATCCGCCCACCTCTCACGAGATCTTGCTATGACCACTATGGCCGCCAACGTCACCGTCACCATCAATATCATCTTCATCACCGCTGACACCATCAAAGCAAACCATCAAGCTCCGTCCTCATCATCATCATCATCATCATCAACATCATCATCATCATCATCATCACCATCATCATCATCATCATCATTGTCGTCGTCGTCATCATCATCATCATCATCATCATCATCATCATCACCATCATCATCATCACCACCATCACCATCATCATCATCATCATCATCATCATCACCATCATCATCGTCACCATCATCATCATCATTATGATCATCATCATTATGATCATCATCATCATCGCCACAAACATAACCATTATCTCCTTCGAACCAGCATCACCAGTATCGAACCTACC
>NW_026387822.1:0-1138 GCF_001194135.2 Octopus bimaculoides | reverse complement strand
TTAGAAAAAAATGTGGGATGGCCACGGCTGGAATATCTTTGTATCCCATTTTATTTATAAACATATATTTTTGCATGTTTATCGTCCTATCAACAAATGGATTATCGGATTTTTGAATCATTAGATTAATGCCACAGAAGTTAGACTTAAATATTAATTCTTGAAATCATTTCCACTTAATTTCATCTCAATTGCCACCTCCTCCGGTCTTTGCCACAGGATATACATACATACATACATACAAACATACATACATACATACATACATATATATATGGATCAAAACGGTTTGATTCAAATTCGTTGGTACTCAGAGTTTCAAGTGTGATGCTAACCTTCAGCCATTGGCTGAAGATTAACATCAAGCTTGAAACTCTGAGTACTAACGATATTGAATCAAATAAATTGATATTGAATCAATAACTGAGTTGAGTGCCCTTCTTTCGGTTGTCCACTCACTCGTATATATATATCTGTCCGTCAAACACCTTTAAGCAACCATCTGGCAATATGTGATCAGAAAAAGCTTATAATATTCCCATTCTACAAACTACACAATTCTAGTGAAACTGTTTACTAACGGCTTTTCTTTTCTTTTTTTCCGGTAGTGACGTAGTAGTGGTCTCACGAAGCTCCTTCCGGAATTCCTCATGAGAAGTGTGTGAGGTCGGCTATGTTTCAATCTCGTGTGCGTTGGTACATCTGTAGCGCTGCTTCTAAGTTATGTGTTATACGTGCAGCTTCTCATTTTTTTTTTTTTTGTTATAAACAATACATGAGCATGTTATTAAGAATGAACCCACGCGCGTCCAGATGTAGCTAAATAATATATTGATTACCAACTTCCATCCTGTTGTTAATTTGGGGTCCTAGTCTGTGTATGAGCATAGCTTCCTTAATTCTTAAATTACCCAAATTTCTTTCATCGGCCTTAATTGCGACTGTTATGCTTGTGTCAGTGTTCCGGCATCTGTCTAGATGTTTTCTGAAGGAGGAGGCTCTCGTGTTCAGATGTTCTTTGATGCAGACGTGTAACAGTCTTGTTGTGCTACCCACATAGAACTTGTTGCATTTGTTACACTGTATTCTATATACAGTATTTACCCGTTGGCATAAATGTGTGTCACGGATGGGACAA
>NW_026387821.1:0-236 GCF_001194135.2 Octopus bimaculoides | reverse complement strand
ATAATAATAATAATAATAATAATAATAATAATAATAATAACAGTAATAATTACAATATATATGTATTTATGTATGTATGTACGTATGTTTGTATCTATGTGTATCTGTATATGCATATATAAGCACACATGCACGCATTTACACATGTCTTTGTAACTTGATAAAGAACCGTAATAGATTACACACTCACCCGCACGCATACATATCCGCACATACACACACAAGCACACATATAC
>NW_026387820.1:0-276 GCF_001194135.2 Octopus bimaculoides | reverse complement strand
ATATATATATATGTGTGTGTGTGTGTGTATGTATGTGTATAATATATGTATATGCATGTAATATATATATCTATTTATCTATCTCTCCCTACCCTTCGCTGGTCACGTGTGTCCAGTTGCTATTTCTTTTCGGTCTTGGATTCCCCAAGCTTCGCACACACTTCTTCACCTCTCCAGTTCGTGCTTCACAGCGTTCAATACAAACACACTTCCCCACGTCTGGGTCTACAGCCTTTTTGTTTGTTGTACCTTGTTTATCATTTTGTCCATGTTCTT
>NW_026387819.1:0-520 GCF_001194135.2 Octopus bimaculoides | reverse complement strand
GCATTCACAATCACAAGATAGTGATTTCAATTCACAGAAAGGGCAGCGCATTGTGTTCTTGAGCAGGACACTTTATTTTATGTTGCTCTACAGTCACTTCGCCATCTGATATGTGACACACTGTGCACCTGTACTGGCAATATCGATTTGATGGAAGGAGTGAGCTAATGCTCAGCACAAATATTTGATCACAATTAACAAATCATCTGTGTAGATTGTTCAGCAAGAAATTGTGGAGCACTCATCGGTCAATTATGACAGGAGAGTCTACCATATATTTATGTATCATAATGTAAGAATTATTTATGTATATTATGAATATATTCTACATAGTGCAAGCACGTATCTGATATATAAATCAATATGTTGGGTAGACTGAATAGATATGTTTATTATGTCAAAACTGACTGTCAACACTTTACATATATATATATAAATATATATGTATGTAAGGGTTTTTAAACCCAATATTTACCTGTTATTATTTATAGCTTTATATATAATTTGAGAACCAATTCCA
>NW_026387818.1:1286-2168 GCF_001194135.2 Octopus bimaculoides | reverse complement strand
GCCTCCCTAGTCACTGTTCCAGCGGAATTCGAACGTACATCCGTTCGTTAGGTATCCCTCTGCACCATTCGAAAGGAATTGGAACGTACGTGCGTCCGTTCGGCCTCCCTAGGCACCGTTCGAGCGGAATTCGAACGTACATCCGTTCGCTAGGCATCCCTCTGCACCGTTCGAGAGGAATTCGAACGTACGTGCATCCGTTCGGCCTCCCTCTGCACCGATCGACTTAAATTCGAACGTACGTGCGTTTGTTCGACCTCTCTCTGCACCGTTCGAGCGGTATTCGAACGTACGTGCGTCCGTTCGGCCTTCCTCTGCACCGTTTAACCGAAATACGAACGTTTGTGATTCCGTTAAGTCTCCCTCTGCACCGATCGACTTGAATTCGAACTTACGTGCGACCGTTCGGCCACTGTCTGCACCGTTTGAGCGGTATTCGAACGTACGTGCGTCCGTTCGGCCTCCCTCTGCACCGTTCAACCGAAATACGAACGTTCGTGATTCCGTTCGGCCTCCCTCTGCACCGTTCGAGCGAAATTCGGACGTACGTGCGTCCGTGCGTCCGTTCGGCCTCCCTCTGCAACGATTGAGTGGAATTCGAACGTACCTGCGTCCGTTCGGCCTCTCTAGTCACCGTTCGAGCGGAATTCGAACGTACATCCGTTCGTTAGGCATCCCTCTGCACCGTTCGAGCGAAATTCGGACGTACGTGCGTCCGTTCTGCCTCCCTTTGCACCGATCGAGTGGAATTCGAACGTATGTGCTTCCGTTTCGGCCTCCCTCTGCACTATTCGAGCGGAATTCGAAAGTATTTGCGTCCGGCCTCCCTCTGCACGGTTCGAGAGGAATTCGAACGTACGTGCGTCCGTTCGGCCTCATCCG
>NW_026387818.1:979-1276 GCF_001194135.2 Octopus bimaculoides | reverse complement strand
TCGGCCTCATCCGGCACCATTCTAGCGAAATTGGAATGTACGTGCATCCGTTCGGCATCCCTCTGGACCGTTCGAGGAGAATTCGAATGTACATGCGTCCGTTCGTACTCCCACTGCACTGATCGAGCGGAATTCGGACGTACGTGCGTCCGTTCGGCCTCCCTCTGCACCGATCGAGTGGAATTCGAACGTACATGCGTCCGTTCGGCCTCCCTAGGCACCGTTCGAGAGTAATTCGAACGTACGTGCGTCCGTTCGGCCTTCCTCTCCACCGACCGACTTGAATTCGAACGTACG
>NW_026387818.1:0-142 GCF_001194135.2 Octopus bimaculoides | reverse complement strand
GAATTCGGACGTACGTGCGTCCGTTCGGCCTCCCTCTGCACCGATCGAGTGGAATTCGAACGTACCTGCATCCTTTCGGCCTCCCTAGGCACTGTTCCAGCGGAATTCGAACGTACATCCGTTCGTTAGGCATCCCTCTGCA
>NW_026387817.1:0-287 GCF_001194135.2 Octopus bimaculoides | reverse complement strand
TCTCCCTCAGTTACAACGAGTGTTCCAGTTCCATGGGGCACCAAAATCTTTTAAGTGCTTAGGACCTCTATGGCTCTTAATCTAGCCCTGCCTATATGGCAAGTTAATTTTATCCCTGATGTTCACTTTTCCCTGAATATGTATGCTTTCATCATCATCCAGTGTTTTAAATGCAGGTTTTGTCCCCGTTAACGGGGGTGGTCAGATCTACCTCAATGCCATAGCAACTGAGGTAGTCAGGTGCAGCCCACCCCAACCTTTGGGCTGGCTGGTGCCCATTCTCCTTT
>NW_026387816.1:0-205 GCF_001194135.2 Octopus bimaculoides | reverse complement strand
ATACATACATACATACATACATACATACACGGGACTCTTCTGTTGATTTCGCCGTATAAGAGTTTAACAGTTTTTGTTTTTTTCTTTTGTTTTAGTCCTAATGTCTATGCCTTTTATGAGATTTTAATCCAGCCAAAGATTTACAGACAAGTCCACAAACATACATACAAAATACATACATACAGACATAAATATTTACATACAT
>NW_026387815.1:0-366 GCF_001194135.2 Octopus bimaculoides | reverse complement strand
CCAATAGAATAAGTATTAGGCTTACAAAGAATAAGTCCTGGGGTTGATTTCTTTGACTTTAGACGTGACACCAACACAGTGTGGTTGCAAAGTAACTTGTAAGACAAAGAACTATCTAATATATATACATAAGACAGGGTGGTCACAGTTGAGATGGCTCTGATCCTGTACTTATTTGATCAGAGAACAATGACAAGTAAATTCCACCCATTGGTGGAATCGGTGAAGATTTCTTTCATGTATTCTTTCTGCGTTAATAACAGTTGTGGTGGTCATTAAGCAATAACTCAACCTTTGATTGACCTATGATCAAGACGGTACCAGCTGTTTAAATTCTGTCATTTGTTTTTTTGTTTTCCATTCTTG
>NW_026387814.1:0-646 GCF_001194135.2 Octopus bimaculoides | reverse complement strand
ATATATATGTGGTTTAATCAAGGCGTTATGAAATATAATTGCATTGTTCTCTTCAGCCACATGATGAAAATAGAGAAGTGCTAACAAAAGGGAATTGAAACAATTACGTTTTCAAGCCATTCCTGCTTATATTTCTATATTTCGAGTTTAAAATCCCTTATCATTGAAACGAAAGTTAAAACTTGTAAACAATTGTTCGTGGTTTTCAATCGTACATTTCTGATATTTCTAACATGGTATTGTAGAAAGTTTTATAATAAAGGTTTGTTAAAAAGAAAATGCATATTCAGGTAATAATAGAATTTTTTGCACATATATACACTTTCACATATGTCCGAATATGTATATATGTATATACGCACGAACATACATATATGTATAAATATATATATATGTATATATATATATGTATGCACGTGAATATATATGTATATGTATAAATATGTATATATATATGCATATATATGTATGTATATATATATATATATATAAATATGTATATATATATATATGCATATATATGTATGTATATATACGAGTATATAAATACAAGCATAAATATATGTTTATCTATCTCTCTGTGTGTATATATATACGTACTTGTTGTTATAAATATGCATACATATACATATGTATGTATATATAT
>NW_026387813.1:0-476 GCF_001194135.2 Octopus bimaculoides | reverse complement strand
GTCAGTGTCCTGCATATTGCAGGCCTTTAATGAGGGCTTGACACAGTCCTTAAATCGCAGCCTCGGTTTCTGCCGGAGTCTCCTTCCATTCACAAGTTCTCCATATAGCATCTGCTTAGGAATCCTGCTATCCTTCATTCTAATAAGGTGTCCAGTCCAACGTAACCGGTGCTTGTGCATCATCGCCTCAATACTCAAGATATCAGCTGTCCTCAGGACCTGTGTGTCTGGCATTTTTGAGGTACAGCCAACATTGAGAATGTGTCTGAGACATCTCTGATGAAAGCGTTCAAGGACCCTTACCTGACGTTTGTACAGAGTCCATGTCTCACATGAGTAGAGGAGCGATGTCAGTATACATGCACGGTACACAGCAACTTTTGTTTGCCTTGCTATTCCATGCTGGGACCAGACACGAGACTGAATAGACCAGAAGGAATTAGTTGCTCTCTGCAACCTGAAAGATATTTCCTCAT
>NW_026387812.1:0-494 GCF_001194135.2 Octopus bimaculoides | reverse complement strand
CTTGGCAACGAACTGGATGCATCTCTTCCGTAAATATCAATTTTTCCTGATGATGGAAGCATTCTTTGAAAATGAATTTTAAGATTCATCTTTTAGCTGGCGAACGAACCACAGAAACGGCCGTAGGAATATTTTCTTTTAATATGTAACTCAAAACTTTTTTGATGCTTATTATTTTCTCTTCATTATAGTTTCAATACTTTTTTTTTTCAATGTTTTTATCTATAATCCTATACCTCATTTTATCATTAAAGTCCATATATATTTTTAATATTCATATATTTTTAATATATGAATATATGTTTTATTTTGGACAATTTTTATGTTAATTAAATCCGTACAGATATGTGTCCATTGTTGTTTGCTTGACTTGAACTTTTTTCATTTCATTTATTATACTTGATAACGACTTAGGTTCGACTTGTGCACTTCTATGAGGTCTATATGTTTCGTAAGAACAATATTTACTATATATACATATATATATATATATA
>NW_026387811.1:0-303 GCF_001194135.2 Octopus bimaculoides | reverse complement strand
TTAAGGGGAGACAACCCCTCATAATATTATTAATAATATTAATAATATTAATAATATCATTAATAAATTATAAACAATCCTCTGTTACAATGGAAATCTATACTATATTATCTCTAGAAGCTTTTGCAAAAACCACAACTGCTATTGGTAAATTATACATTGATATGGCCTGCCTTAAGACCTAATATTATACCATAATGTACTATAATACCCGGTCATATTGCAATTTATTTAAACCACCGAAATGTGTGTTTTGGAAAATGTGTACATCTTAGAGCATTATTTGTTAGTTTATTTATCAAC
>NW_026387810.1:0-539 GCF_001194135.2 Octopus bimaculoides | reverse complement strand
AGATGTAAAAAAAAAAAAATCTTAAAAATATGGCCCTAAATTTACCCTGGATTACCCCTGAATTTTGTAATTCATCCCAGTCCCCCCATGACCACCACCACAATGACAATGTTATAAATCAGTGCCAGCCTATTTCCAAAACCATCACAACCATACTATTTTTTATTGAAGGAACTAAACCAATTACAATGTCTGCTTTGCAGCCCCATCCCCCTAATGCCCTTCTGTTCCTGTTGCCTCTATTGTATGACCTAATTCTTTTTTTCCACCCCCTTGTTCCTTATCATTTTCTATCTTTAGTCTCCCCTCGCTTAACCTTAGCCCCCTGAAAGAGGAATAACATATCTGGTTCTGAATAATGTTTTCTAATATAGATAAGAGCCAAGGCTACAGAATTTCTGAGCAAGGGACAAGGGGACAGTTGGTTGGTTGGTTGGTTATATCAGACTTGGGAGCTCTGCTGGCTCTTGGTTTCTTTTATCTATCTTCCTGGGAAGGTGAAGGGCCAACTTGGTCTCAACAGGATATGAACACACACA
>NW_026387809.1:0-670 GCF_001194135.2 Octopus bimaculoides | reverse complement strand
GTGTGTGTGTGTGTGTGTGTGTGTGTGTGCGTGCGTGTATGTGTGTATGAGTGTGTGTGTATGTGCATTCATATATATATATACATATACATGTATATACATATACATACACGTAAACATACATAATGTATACATGTGTAAATACATTGACAGGTACACACACACCTACCCACCCACTCACTCACTCAGAGGAATTATACATTTTCGACTTTAATTGTTCAGGATAGAATGCAGCTGTTGAAAACATTTTAGAGACAAAGTGGTGAATAATTCTTCAAATTTCCACCATAATTCTAAGATGTCAGCTGCTGCTAAACTGACAGAACCAGAAAGAAAGAAAGGAGGACGGAGAAAAGACCATCTTCGAAATTTTCTTGGAAATTCTAGGATTGGTTTCAACTTCTAATAAATATTTCTTTAAATTGGAAGACACTCGAGGAGTGGCCCTTGGAATATTTATTCTAATTAACCATTTGGAGAAGAATTCTTTAGAAGATGCAGTTCTAGAGTTTAAAGAATCATCAGATTTCTTTAAATAAAGAATTCTTAGACATTTTCTGTATTTACGGGAATATTTTGGCGTTCGTCTTGTTTTAATTTTTCAATTAACCATTTTTTTTTATTCTGTTGTGTCTGGGGAGAGTCATTCACTTTTAGTGCCTTATAATTT
>NW_026387808.1:0-280 GCF_001194135.2 Octopus bimaculoides | reverse complement strand
CCCGCACAAGAGCCAGTCCAGGGGCGCTGGCAATGATCTCGCTCGAAAATATATATATATATATTGTGGCACTCTGTCGGTTACGATGACAAGTTGATCCGATCGTCTGAACAGCCTGCTTGCGAAATTAACGTGGAATTGTTTGAATATTCCACAGACACGTGAACCCTTAACGTAGTTCTCAGGGAAATTCAGTGTGACACAGAGTGTGACAAGGCTGGCCTTTTGATATACAAGTACAACAGAAACAGGAAGAAAGAGTGAGAGAAAGCTGTGGTGA
>NW_026387807.1:0-444 GCF_001194135.2 Octopus bimaculoides | reverse complement strand
TTTATTTTTATTATTATTTATTTTTATTATTATTATTATCATTATTATTAATATTATTACTATTATTCCTTCGTTACGCAGTGTAGGTAAAAATGCACCGTAGTCTTTAGTCATCTGTCAAGTCACAACAAGGATCTCAGACAGATAATACTCTCCTTAAGATGTGCACTGTGCCCAATAAGGCTACTTTTTTGCAAGACATCAATCCTGCATGGGATTTCCAGTTGCATTAAGAAGTCTTGAAGTTTCAATGGGATTCAGCCCAACGTTCCGATCACCACTGGTATCACTTTTACATCCCCTCTCGCATTCCATACAGTCTTGCCATTTCCACTTTCAATTCGGAGTTCCTGGTGCTTTTTTTCAACCTCTTTACTCACAACATTCATGTCATTTATTATTATTATTATCCTCATCATCATCATTATTATTATTATTATTATT
>NW_026387806.1:0-251 GCF_001194135.2 Octopus bimaculoides | reverse complement strand
CTTTCTTTCTTTTTTCTTCACGTCTTCCACATCTGCAAATTCCGTGGCACCAGCTTTCGTCACCACTGATGACCTTCGAAGAAAGGTGCGGATCATCTTCCAAAGTTCACGACACGCATTCAGTTGTGACTTCTTTTGATATTCCGTAAGCAAGGGAAACACAAATTTGGCTGCAACTCTTCCTCGCTCAAAATTCGTTGGCACGAGGTCCAGGACACACCAATCATCAAGTTCGTCAATTATTCGGTGAC
>NW_026387805.1:0-489 GCF_001194135.2 Octopus bimaculoides | reverse complement strand
CTTATGATCGAATCTATTCCAGCAATGACCGTCTACTATGAATGTCTTCGTAGAGTTATCAAGAAGCACATCAACAAATACTCTGTTCTATTTCTTTTCTTTCTTTTTCAGAACAATAAAGTGCAATTCGATAGATGTTTGGCTGCTATTTCTAGTAGGTCAAACAACCACATACAAGCTACAGAAATTAATGCAAGATTTGTTTGTTTTTGCGTCTGTATGATTAAAATTGGTGTTGAGTGGCAAAGAATGTGGAGCTAAGTTTTTTTTATGTTATTTAAACACAGGTCATTGTAACTTGACCCATTTCTAAATGTTTGTACTCCATGCAATTTTGCCAATGTAATGTTTGCGTTTCGTAATTTATCTCAAAATAATGATATGAAATTGCAGTTTTGACTATATTACACACACGCATACACACAAATACACACATGTCTGCATATGCACGAACATAGATGCACACACACACACACACACACACACACA
>NW_026387804.1:0-535 GCF_001194135.2 Octopus bimaculoides | reverse complement strand
ACTACTACTACTACTACTACAGATAGGTCCATTGATTTACTCTGTGTAATCTTTGCTACTTTTAGGTGACAAAGTTAATTTTTTCCCCCATTGTTTGTAAAGTATAAGATAATAATTATAATGTCATTTATCAATATTTTAATTAAATGACTAATACCGTAAGATCGAAGTTTGGTAGAAAGAAACTTAGCAGAAACTTGTCAAATAAGTACATACAAGTGCAAATAAACACCCATTATATATATATATATATATATATAAATTCATAAGAGTAGTACAACAAGGTACCGATACATTTGTATTGAAATATTTTTCATTGATATATATATCGTTTAACGTCCGCTTTCCATACTAGCATGGGTTGATATATAATATACAAAATGACTCATTACATAACCTAAACCTCCACACTGACTCATTTCACAAGCTCCACATAATAAAACAACGGCTATCTAGTCCACTGAAAATGCTTTTTCTTGTATTTATTGCTCCATTCTCCAAGTAAATACATAAACTACGGTTTAAGCAACATATT
>NW_026387803.1:0-254 GCF_001194135.2 Octopus bimaculoides | reverse complement strand
CATGACACGCTTTAGAATTTTTAGTCGATTCTTTATTCCTTCTTGATAAGCGTTCTCTATATCTGTCTTTTTATTCGCATATATATTTTTTTTACCTTCTGTGTTTCTTTATATATGTATTTTTTATATGTCTAAAGGCCATAGTAATATTTATGTATGATCAAATGTTTGGAGGCATGGTGTTATATATAAGGTCGTTGACTCCAATTCGATGTTTGTTCTCTGATCAATGTTTTATATATATATATATATAT
>NW_026387802.1:285-509 GCF_001194135.2 Octopus bimaculoides | reverse complement strand
TATATATATATATATATATATATATATACATATATATATATATGTTAATATATATGCATGTGTGTATACGTGTGTATATACATATATGCATTAAAATATGTGTACGTACATATGTGTGTATATATACTATATATATGTATATATATATGTGTGTGTGTATTATATATATATACATATAATACACACATATACATACATACATACATACATATATATATATATAT
>NW_026387802.1:0-275 GCF_001194135.2 Octopus bimaculoides | reverse complement strand
TATATATATACACACACACACATATATATATAGATATATATATATATACATACATATATAATGTGTATGTATGTGTATTATATGTATATATATGTGTATAATTGTGTATATGTGTGTGTGTATATGCATGCATGCATATGTGTGTGTATATATATATATACACACACACACAAATATATATGTATATGTTTATATATAAATATGTATATATATACACACACACAAATATATAATGTATATATGTGTGTATATATATATATATATATATATATATA
>NW_026387801.1:0-688 GCF_001194135.2 Octopus bimaculoides | reverse complement strand
TTTTACTGAGAACATATATTCTTTTTTCGTGGTTAGATGATTCGGCATCTTTTCTAGCATATAGGAGTCCACTCACTCCTCTAATTTTTGTATGTAATATAATTTTAATCTTCGGATGTTTTTAATATGCTAGACCACTGGTTTTAATTGATTAATATCAATTTCTACCCTCATTAATAAATTATATATACAAACAAAATAGCTAGTTATAAAATCTCTAGAAGAGATGAAGTTGTAATGTACACTAAACAGTAAAGCGAGTAGCCACATCAATGTGGCAGGTGAATGTTTCACACGGATAACTATATGTTTTGGTTGTTGCAAATCAATGACCGATGGTCACTTTGCTTACAATTTATCGCTGGCAGAAACTAATCTTAGCTATCACACCACTGTGCGGTTGCGCGAGGCTGATGTGAGTCAAATAGTTCGAAACTGACTGGTCCCATAATCCTGTCAGCTGCTGGGGGTTAAGTAGGGTTTCGCTCCACCTGCTAACGATATATTGTATATAAAGGGTGAAGAACGTGGATTCAAAACCAACTGGCAGCTCAGAGCTGCGGCCATGCTGATGCACCGCTTTTAAGAGAAAAAGTGTCTTGCTCAAGAACACAACACCCAGCCCGGTCTGGGAATTGAACTCACTATCTCATGATTGTAAGCCCAACGCTCTGATCATTGATGTATA
>NW_026387800.1:0-407 GCF_001194135.2 Octopus bimaculoides | reverse complement strand
TAATGATATGTCAACGCATATGCATTAGAATTACACCGCAGTGTACGATATTGAGTCCTTCATATTAGATTTATTGTTGTTTTTATAACTTTCTCCAAAATACATTTACATAGTTTGGTGAATCTTCCCATCTCAACTATTGTGTATCCGATTTTTGGACGCCATCTTTCATTTCTTTCTTCAGATTACCTTTATCTTGTTCTTTCTCCCTCTCTCTCTCTCTCTCTCTCTCTCTCTCTCTCTCTCTCTCTTTCTTTCTTTCTTTCTCTCTTTCTTGCGTTTTATCCTTTCAAGAATATTCTTTTGTATTCTGCAACTTGTTCCAGTCATTTGACTCTGACCCATGCAGGAGCACCGCTTTTAGTCGAACAAATCGACCCCAGGACTTGTTCTTTGTAAGCCTAGTA
>NW_026387799.1:0-216 GCF_001194135.2 Octopus bimaculoides | reverse complement strand
AAATATTACAATCTTTAAAACCACTATTTTTTTCATTCATTCTTTTTAATATCAGAATTAAAAAAAAAAAACATCCATTGTATTTCATATATTTTGTTACTTAATTTAAACAGTAAATTAACTTGAAGGAAAATTGAATAAACTCTTCTATCTGGTATTTTCTCTTCAGGTACGAGGAGCATTTGCGAAAATGCTGGTTTTTCTTGCTCATTATAC
>NW_026387798.1:0-470 GCF_001194135.2 Octopus bimaculoides | reverse complement strand
CGAAGGTGGTGGTGGTTGTAGTCAACATGGCCGTCGTTGATGTTCTTCTTCTCGTCGTTTCCTATTATGGCTGATGCCTTTGTGTTCGTCTTCTTGCCGTTGTTGTCGTTGACGGTCTTTGTTCCAGTCGATATTAGCTTAATTGCTCTTACGCATGCTCCGTCTTCTTCTCTTCCTCCGCCTCCTCCTTCTCCTCCTCCGCCTCCTTCTTGTTTTCCTTCTTCTTCTTCTTCTTCTTCTTCTTCTTCTTCTTCTTCTTCTTCTTCTTCTTCTCCTTCTTTTTCTCCTTCTTCTTCTTCTTGTTCTTCTTGTTCTTTTTCTTCTTTTTCTTCTTCTTCTTCTTCTTCTTCTTCTTCTTCTTCTTCTTCTTGTTCTTTTTCTTCTTTTTCTTCTTCTTCTTCTCTTTCTTTTTCTTCTTCTCTGTCCTCTTCTTCTTCTTCTTCTTCTTCTTCTTCTTCTTCTTCTTCTTC
>NW_026387797.1:0-214 GCF_001194135.2 Octopus bimaculoides | reverse complement strand
AATAGTACTGGAATACCGGAGGTAGAGTAATATGCTTTAGTATTAGTAAAGCTGCAAAAACTCCTCAAAAACCCGCTACTCAGAGTTTCACGTTCTCGGTCGCTGGACAGTTTAGATTGAGAATCTACATTCTCAAATTCTCAATGTAAACTATACGACGAACGTGTACATGAAACATTGAGTAGCAGATTCTTTGTGATATTTTTCTGACGTT
>NW_026387796.1:0-230 GCF_001194135.2 Octopus bimaculoides | reverse complement strand
CTAAATTCTTTGTTATATTTAAAATTAATTGAAAGAAACACAGAGCATCGTCTTCGTGTAAAAGTTGATCTATCTTTTCTTATTTCTTTATTTCTTTACTACCCACAAGGGGCTACTCACAGAGGGGACAAACAAGGACAGGCAAACAGATTAAGTCAATTATATCGACCCCAGTGCGTAACTGATATTTATTTTATCGACCCTGAAAGGATGAAAGGCAAAGTCGACCT
>NW_026387795.1:0-423 GCF_001194135.2 Octopus bimaculoides | reverse complement strand
ATATATATATATATATATTCATATGTCATATGTGCATATGTAAGTGAATGTATGTATGTATTTGTGAATACATGTATGCGTGTGTATATGTGTACATATGCATATGTGTGTATATGCATCTATATATGTCAGTGTATATGTATTGTTGGCAAAAGCGAGGATTGGACAGCGACTATGATTAGATTTTTGAAATAAAGTACTCTCATATGTGTACTCATTGTGTAAGCAAGTCTTTTGTCCGTTTCAAAAGTGACTGTATATGTGTGTGTATATATGTGTATATATATGTGTGTGCGTGTGTGTGTGTATTCATACACGTGTATATGTATTTGTTAATGTTACATAGATATATGCCGAGATATGACTGTGTGTGCATACATATAAATATACATATACGTACATAGATACATACATACGTGCATG
>NW_026387794.1:0-380 GCF_001194135.2 Octopus bimaculoides | reverse complement strand
ATGACTTTCTTGATAACTTTTATCACCTGATCTGACAATTTGATACCTCTGTAATTATTTTTAAGGCATCACCTTTACTTATGTAGCAGTCGACTATGGTGCTGCTACAACAGTCATTGGGTATAACTCCTTTGTGAATTACCTGATTTACAATACAGGTGACTAGACCATAACCTACAGCAGATATCTTAAGCATCTCACTGGTGATTCCTGAAGGACCGATGGCTTTCCTTGTCTTCATGCCCGTAATTGCTTTATCTACCTGGGTACTGTTGATTCAGGTAGCTAGTCCTTCAACTGGATCAACCTCCTTCCATTCATTCATCCCTTACATTCAGCAGTCTTTCATAATGGCATTTCAAAGCCTCTTTCTTTGCAGA
>NW_026387793.1:0-494 GCF_001194135.2 Octopus bimaculoides | reverse complement strand
ATATATATATATATATATATGTATGTATGTATGTATATATATATTTATATGTATATGCATATATATATACATATATACACTATATAATAATATAGATTTAATCAAAAGATTAAATGTGGTACTTAAAGTATTTGTGGCACCAGAATTTGGTAGGGTAAAAACCAAAACCAAAATCAAGAGATTTGGTGAATAAAATTTGAAGAAAAGCAACAAAAATGTATTAGGTTATAGCAGTATGTAGGTTTCATACAAACTTCATTTATTTATGTAGTGAGAACACCACATAAGATGTGCAATGAAAATGCATCCTCAGCTGCATAATGGAAGTTCATTTCAGAAAGTCATTTTGTAAATGTGTGCAAATACAAGAGTAGGAGATAAAGAGAATACCATCTTGACTGGGCTGTTAATCAAGTCTAGTGAACCAAACAGGAATTTAATTTTTATATATATACTAGCAGAAATACCCGGCTTCGCCCGGGTTAAAGAGAATA
>NW_026387792.1:0-603 GCF_001194135.2 Octopus bimaculoides | reverse complement strand
ATATATATATATGCATATTTACATGCACGTACACACACACACACACAATCACTCACACAGTCAGACACATATCGTATTGTTGGGAATACGTTCCCCATATATAATTTTGACACATTTCGTTGAGTATGCTTTGAAGAAATATAATCTCTTTCCATTCTAACTTCATTGGCCGAGATGCCTTCTGTTTTACAATTTAGCTTCTTCTGTCTTCTCTTTGTTTCTATTTGTTTTCTGTTTTTTTTCGAATTTTATATTGCCGGATATATTCTGTAGTGAATTCATGATGCGTCAGATCTTTTGCTATTCGTTTTTAATACAACTTTAATTCAAATGCCAAGATACCAAAAGATCTATATAGGCCAAGTTATTGCGTACGACTAATTACTACACAAAAAATTATTTTATTTTTTAATTATTCGAATACATTGAAAGACAGTTGCATTTCGGAAAATCGGCGACAATCAAAGCTATTCTTTTTATTTTCCTCGTGTGCGTGATGCTATGCGTGACAGTATTCTTTCTCTCATTATATTTTCTTTGTAATACTCCCAGTTTCTTTCTCAAAGACACTATTCTATTCGCACAAAGCACTAACACATGCAC
>NW_026387791.1:0-533 GCF_001194135.2 Octopus bimaculoides | reverse complement strand
TACATACATACATACATACATACATACCTACAGACATACATACATACATATATATATATATATCAATTTAAATAACTACCATGAACGCAGTCCTATAATAATAAAACTTGTTTATTATAATATGCACATTTCAATGCAAGATCTCGAATCACTCTTCTCTGAGATAAGAAAATAGGTTCTTGCATCTCTTCAGGACCAAGTTACAAGAATGTAACTTGGCCCTATTTTCTTATCTCAGACAAGAGTGAGTCGGGATCTTGCATTGAAATGTGCATAGGATAATAAACAAATTTTATTAATATAGGATTGCGTCATGGCTCTTATTTAAATTGATATGCACTCAAAATTGTATCAGCTATACGAAAGTCATTATATTTAACAAAGTATAAACAAGTTTTCAAGTGAGAATTTTGCTACTTTGATAACAGTTACAATATTTTACCAATATATTTAGTAGATATTTCAATATATATTTATATATATATACGCACGCACAAACACACACACACACGCACACACACACACAAACACAC
>NW_026387790.1:0-887 GCF_001194135.2 Octopus bimaculoides | reverse complement strand
TATCCGGCCATTGAAAATTCCTGTATGTGTGTATATGCAGTAAATATTGCTAGCATGAAGTGGATTCGATCAGCCATAGCCAAATTTAAGTTAACAGTTCAACAGAACATTTTTCTCAGTGGAACGATGGTTTATCTCTGATTGCAGTTTTACATTTGCCAGATTGCCTTTAGCTAGGCCAAATTAATATCTTCACTACTTGGCCCTTATAACCTCCTCTACTTCAAAAAAAGCTAGAATAGAGATATAACAGTACCACCAACGAAGCGCGTTGTTATATATATATATAGATGTATACACACACACATACATGCCTGTCTATTTCACGGATACTTGTCCTCATCTTGTTTGTTGTAAACACAACGTTTCGGCTGATATACCCTGCAGCATTCATCAGATGTCTTTGGGAATAATCAAACCAGGGTTCTCATTCCAACGGTATTTTTCGATGTTATCATCATCATCATTATTATTATTATTATTATTATTATTATTATTATTAATATTATTATTATTATTATTATTATTATTCATGTCACTGCCTGGAGTCGAACTCAGAATATTGGTGTTAGTAGCTCGCGCGCTTAACCACTATAGCATGTGTCCGTGGGCATATGGCGTTATAATAATAACATCGAAAAATACCTTAGGAATGAGAACCCAGGTTTGAAATTTCCCCAAGACACCTGATGAAAGCTGGAAGGTATATCAGCCGAAACGTTGTGTTAACAACAAACAAGATGAGGACAATTATCCGTCAAATATAAATAATGTAAATAATGTGCATAATTCCTCATCTCTTAAATATAGAACTATATATTATATACATATGCATAAATCTCTAGCAGCGTTTATGCATACACATTCACGCACGCACACTCACACAC
>NW_026387789.1:0-687 GCF_001194135.2 Octopus bimaculoides | reverse complement strand
TCCCACTGAAGTTGCTGACCTTCTTGTGTCAAAATTTGGAACAATTATTATTATTAATGTTATTATTATTTGTTTTAAAGCATTGTATGTCTCTAGAGACAACTCCGGGAATATTGGATCATTACCAATTTTTACTGGATGAAATTTTTTCTGTTTTGGATTATTTTGCAAAGAGGACACTTTGAAACATTTGGACATCTATCCCAATACCTGGGATATGCTAAAGGTCTGTCTTTTAGACATTATTTTTTTTCCAAAACTTTTCTCTGTGCTTCTGTTTACTCTCTATTCAGTATGGCTTTCACTATACGAGAAGGTGTAACATGCATCAGTATGAAAGGATGTAGCACTGGATATGCTCCCTTTGAAGCAAAATGATAAGCAAATAAATGCAAAGAAATACTTCAAAAAATGGGGAAATGGCAATGAAACAAACAGATACACTTGCAGACAATGACAGTCATATTTTAACACCCATAAATGCAAATTTGCTCAACATAAGCAAGAGTGTTGTCCACAACAAGAACTTGTGTGATATTAATAAAAGCACTGCCAACAGAACCTTTTCTAGCATTACAAATCATAAGTTTTAGTTGTTGTTGTTGGCACTCCGTCGCTTACAACTTTGAGGGTTCCTGTTGATTTGATCAACGGAACAGCCTGCTCGTGAAATTAATGTGCAAGTGG
>NW_026387788.1:0-462 GCF_001194135.2 Octopus bimaculoides | reverse complement strand
GACAACTGGTGTTGGTGTGTTTATATCTCTGTAACTTAGTGGTTTGGCAAAGGAAACTGATAGAATAAGCATCAGGCTTAATAAAAAGAAAAGCACTGGGGTTGATTTGTTGGACTAAAATTCTCCAAGGTAGTACCCCAGTATGGCCGCAGTCTAATGGCTGAAACAAGTAAGAAGAATAAAAGAAGAATACAGAACACAATTATCTTAATGTTTTTTTATCTTAGAAATTCCATACCTAGCAGCCATTTCACATGCAGACTATGTCACTGATAGTGAGACAATGGCTACTTGAAAGCTACAAATCTATTCAAGAGACTCAGAAAGGAATTTGGCCAGCTGTGCTAAGTTTGTATTACAAATTCAGAGAGCTAAGCATTATTAATTTTTCTAAATACATTTATGAATTAAAAAATATATCATTCTCTCTCACTTCCTACACAAACACACACACACACACAC
>NW_026387787.1:0-548 GCF_001194135.2 Octopus bimaculoides | reverse complement strand
AAGACAGAATGTGAAAGATATAGAGGTGGAGGATGGTAGCGATATATTTACGGTCAGTTGTTCTTAACAGGGTAGAGGGGATGAGCATATAGAGTGAAGGAGGAATAGGGGATGAGGTTAAAAGGTCTAGTGAGTAGGAAGGAATGCGTGTGTGTAGTATATAGATGGTGGGGGTATGAGTGATAAACCAAGGACAGAGATAAAGGAAAGGGGTGGGTGGGAAAGGTAGTTAGTAGTATCATATTTTAGGATGCTGCCAAGCCTATTTATAGACGGTGGAAAGGGATTGAAAGAGGTGACGTAGTCTGTTTGTGTAGGTAGTGTTCTTGTGAAATTGAGAATAGGAGAAATAGATTTGGTGGTATATGTGTGGTGAGATGATCGAAAGGAAATAATCCTATTCAAAAGATGGTGAAAGATGGATGTTTTTGCCAGGTTGAATTGGTTGCCTGTGGGGGATTGTGTTATTATGTTGCGTGATCATTTGTGCAATTTTGCTTGTAATAGAACCTGAATGTGTGGAAAGAGCGGTGGTTGCAGTTGCTAAA
>NW_026387786.1:0-274 GCF_001194135.2 Octopus bimaculoides | reverse complement strand
ATATACACACACACATATACATATATATATAGCACTTATTCTATCTGTCTTTTTTGCTGAACTGCTAGGTTACAGGAACGACATCAATTGTCAAGCGATAGTAGTGGTGGTGGACAAACAGACACAAAGGCACATATGCATAAATATATACATACATATATGATGGGCTTCTTTCAGTTTCCATCGACCAAATCCACTTGCAAGGCTTTGGTCAGCCTATAGTAGAGGCTATAGTGGAAGACACTTGCCCAAGGTGCCATGCAATGGGACTGAA
>NW_026387785.1:0-223 GCF_001194135.2 Octopus bimaculoides | reverse complement strand
ATATATATATATGTATATATATGTATGTATATATTTATATATGTATATATGTATGTATATATATAAGTGTGTGTGTAAATATTCATATATATATTTATATATGTACATATGTATGTATATATATATATGTGTTTGTGTGTGTGAATATTCATATATATATTCATATATGTATATATGTATGTATATATATATCATCATCATCATCATCATCATCATCGTTTAA
>NW_026387784.1:0-234 GCF_001194135.2 Octopus bimaculoides | reverse complement strand
CAAGAACACATCACACTGCCCAGTCTGTGAATTGAAACCTCAATCTCATGATTGTGAATGCAGCACCCTAATCCCATGGTCCTCAACCTTTTTAATACCTGAGCCAGGTCCAAAACCTGGTTTTCCCCTTTTTTAGGGGTCTGCACCTAACATAAAGCAAAACACAAGTCAATTGACCAAGGGTTGCCAGAAGGATTCCTGAGGACCACATGTGGCCCTGGGTGTCATGGTTGA
>NW_026387783.1:614-849 GCF_001194135.2 Octopus bimaculoides | reverse complement strand
ATATATATATATATATATGGAAATATATATATATGTATATATAAATATGTTTATTTGCGTGTGTATATGTACATGTATGGGTGTATGCATATATCTTATCTACTTATGTGTTGCCTATGTTTGTGCATATGTATTTATGTGTATGTATTGTGTGTGTATGATTATGTGTTTATCACACAGATCCACTCACACATACACGCACGCACACAGATATACACATATATAAATAGATACA
>NW_026387783.1:0-604 GCF_001194135.2 Octopus bimaculoides | reverse complement strand
TATGTGTTTATCACACAGATCCACTCACACATACACGCACGCACACAGATATACACATATATAAATAGATACATTTGCACGTACTTATATATATATATATATATATATATATATGTGTGTGTGTGTGTGTGTGTGTGTGTGTGTGTGCATACATGCATATATGTACACTCACATACATACATATACATATATATATATATATGCATACATACATGCATACATAGATACGCATGCGTATTTTCAACCATCATAGCATTACATACCATTTCAACATTTCAAAAATCCATCTGCTCACGCCATTAGCCAACACATTTAAAATCTAACAGATTTCTTTTTGCTCTTTCTTTTCCTTTTTTCACTCTTATTTTTGTTTTTATGAATCTGGTATTGAAATCTTTTGGCAATACAGTATTAAACTACAGAGACACTGAAAAATCTGAAGATTGGAATGGAACACAACAGCAGCAGATAAATGTCAAAAAGATTAGAATGTAATCCTCGCTGTCTTTCCTTTAGCATTTAGAAAGATGTGTTGCATTTCTCTGGTATATTTTGGCGTATTTTTCCGTTGTTTTTGTTTTTGTTATTTATGTTTAATTTCGCT
>NW_026387782.1:0-295 GCF_001194135.2 Octopus bimaculoides | reverse complement strand
ATATATATATATATATATATATATATGCACATCGTGGTACTCCGTCAGTTACGACGACGAGGGTTCCAGTTGATCCGTTCAACGGAACGGCCTGTTCTGAGCAATCCACAGACACGTGTACCCTTAACGTAGTTCTCGCGGTGATTCAGCGTCACACAAGGCTGACCCTTTGAAATACAGGCACAACAGAAACAGGAAGAAAGAGTGAGAGAGAGCTGTGGCGAAAGAATACAGCAGGGTTCGCTACCACCCACTGCCGGAGCCTCGTGGAGCTTTAGGTGTTTTCGCTCAATAA
>NW_026387781.1:0-253 GCF_001194135.2 Octopus bimaculoides | reverse complement strand
TACATATATGTGTGTGTTTTTGTAAGTGTACATATATGAACGTGTGTGCCTGTTGGTATATCTATATCTGCCTATCGATTGCTTGCATTAGTCGCAGATATAGCCCTGCTGTTAAAATGTTCGCTCCTCACCCATCAGGCTTCAAGCTCGATCGCATGGCCCAACAACTCGCACATAAACTTCGAACTGTCCGTTGACTTAACTTAACCTCGTGAGAATTTGGAAGGTGTACCGAACTCTATGTCTGTGTCTC
>NW_026387780.1:0-575 GCF_001194135.2 Octopus bimaculoides | reverse complement strand
AACAGCAACACCGTTATTTAAATGTGGTTTATCCAGAAGCAATTACGTTCCTTAATTTCTAATTCAAATTTCTAATTCAAATTTCTAATCCCGTCCGACATTGTGAGGAGGTTAGTTACCTCCCTTCGTATTAATGGCCATCCAGAGGGCGCTAGGCGTGATTAACTATTAATCTTTTTCTCTTTTTAAATTTGCACTCTATTCTCTTTTTCCCCGTTGCCTTACCTCCGTCTCTACCGCCTCCTTCTGCTTCTATCGTTGCCTTCCCCTAATTTCCTTCCCACACTCTCTGCTCACCAATTACACATCCCTACCGTAGAAACCATTCTGCTCTGTGTTTTAACCGATTCTTCACACAGATTCTCTTCTTTTTCCCCCAATTACCCGCTTGGAGTTTTCGCAAGATTCTCATGAAATCATTATTATTCTCATTCAGCCGACGCCTTTGTAGCAATTAAAAGAATCATCGTTAGGATGGTGATCACGACGACAACGATGATGATGATGAGGGAGATGATGATGATTATCACCATCATCATCATCATCACCATCATCATCATCATCATCATCACCAT
>NW_026387779.1:0-296 GCF_001194135.2 Octopus bimaculoides | reverse complement strand
CTCTTTGCCTCACAGCCTTCTCTCAGAAGGTTTTTGTACAGTTTTTTTTAATGAATATTTCTGGAATCTCCCTACTGTATCCGGCTAGAGAGATTTCAGTGTATTGTATGTGCTACGTGTTACATGTATGATTTTGATGTGTTGTTGTGGTGTTGTGCGTGGGTGATTGCTTGTTTTCGTGTCATTTTCTGTTATGTTAGTGTTTGACCTAATGAATTTCATTAGGTCTGGATTGCTTGTGTTATTTCGCTGTCAAACTTGTTGTGGGGTTCTGTGTTGGTGTGTTTGTGTTGGTG
>NW_026387778.1:0-800 GCF_001194135.2 Octopus bimaculoides | reverse complement strand
TGACAGTAGACTTGAGCAATGATTGTTGCATTAGGTGGTAACAATTCAAAATGAATGACTCCTTTGCAATCTCACCAGATAGAGAGAAGAACCTTTTTCCCATGAAGTTCCCTTCTCGGTTGTTGTTGAGCTTTTTCCCTTTTACCAAGCCACTGTTTACAACGTTTAACATTTCGATAGAAGATCCATTTTTCGTCACCAGTCACAAGTCTATCCAAAAAGGGTGAAATGAGTTTGCAAGAATGGAGAGAAGAGCAGATGTCAACTCGAGATTTGCGGTTGCTTTCGGATAATTCATGAGGCACCCATTTTCCAAGTTTAGGAACCTTTCCAAGTTGTTCAAGATGACGATGAACAGTTGTATGGTTTGAACTAAGCTTTGTTGCCAATTCTTCAATTGATAATGCAGGATTTTCTTCAATGCCTCAAGGAGCTTATCATCAAACTCAAATGGACGTCTTGTTCGATCTTCATCTTCAAGACTGAAATCTCCACTTCTGAATTTTGCAAACCATCTTCTGCAAGTTCTTTCATTCAAGCATTCTTTCCCATAAATTGAGTGTATGTTTCGAGTCACAGAGTTTCCTTTTTTGTATACATAAAGCATTATGTGCCTTAAATGCTCTTTGGATACGTCCATGTTAGAAAGGGCTTTAATCAAAGAAATTTTAATTCTATTATTCAGTAAAATAATATTTAATTAGTTTAAATGTACACACATGCATAAAAATAATTTAAAATTCTATTAGGCATTCTAAAATACTATTAAATTTCATTCAATTTTGAAAAAGGTAAAATCG
>NW_026387777.1:0-663 GCF_001194135.2 Octopus bimaculoides | reverse complement strand
GGCCCCTGGCCCATCAGGAATCACTGCAGAGATACTCAAAATATCTGGCCATGTCGGCTATAGCCTAGTTACACGCATTGTTAACCAGGTGATACATGAAGGAGTCATACCCAACGACTGGTGTATCAGCACCATAGTCAACTGCTACAAAGGTAAAGGTGACGCTTTAGATACAAATAATTAAAGAGGTATCAAGTTGCTAGAGGGTCATAGCTCAACTAATTAGGAAGAGAGTCAGTTTAGATGAGACGCAGATTTGATTTGTGCCAGGGAACAGGACCACTGATGCTATATTTCTGGTAAGACAGCTACAGGAGAAATACCTCGCCAAAGATAAACCTCTGTACCTGGCTTTCGTTGACATGGAGAAAGCCTTTGACAGGGTCCCCCGATCCCTTATCTGGTGGTCAATGAGGAAACTAGGGATAGAAGAATGGTTAGTGAGAGCTGTGTGAGCCATGTACAGAGACGCTGTCAGTAAGGTGAGGGTTGGCAACGAGTACACTGAAGAATTCCGGGTAGAGGTAGGGGTCCACCAAGGTTCAGTCCTCAGCCCCCTCCTATTTATCATAGTCCTCCAGGCGATTACAGAGGAATTCACGACAGGATGCGTCTGGGAGCTCCTCTATGCTGATGACCTTGCACTGATTGCTGAGTCACTAT
>NW_026387776.1:0-378 GCF_001194135.2 Octopus bimaculoides | reverse complement strand
TATATATTTAGTAATCTTTGGTTGCTATACCTACCAAGCCATGCTACCAAAAGCAAGCCTCCCCACCCACCCACAACGCACTATATTGACACAAGATAGCACAAGTATTAGTAATACCAACAGCTCTTCTTGAGATTGTTCCTGTTGTTGTTATTGGTATTGTTTCGGCTCTATTGGATTATTGGTTATCTATATGCTTTCAATGTTTTGCACCAATATTTGTTTATCCTAACATGTTGCCCCCCTGTTGCTGTTGCTGCTGTAGCTGTGTTTTTGATAATATCTATTCCAAACTATACACGAAAGTCAATGATGTCTGCTGCTGCTGCCTGCAATGGTTAATACATGCCGGACAGAAGTAACCAATATTCAATATAT
>NW_026387775.1:0-222 GCF_001194135.2 Octopus bimaculoides | reverse complement strand
GCCGCAGTCAAATGACTGAAACAAGTAAAAGAGAGTAAAGAGAGTATACACAAATATGTATACATACATGTATATAAATATATGTGTATATACATACATACATACATACATGCATACATGCAGACATACATACATGCAGACATACAGATAGATATATAGAGCTAGGTACAGTCAGACAGATAAATAGATAGATAGATAGATAGATAGATACATTTCTTTTAT
>NW_026387774.1:0-1293 GCF_001194135.2 Octopus bimaculoides | reverse complement strand
ACACACACACACACACATCCATGCTTGCACAGAAATGTACATATACAGATAAACAGAATGAGAAAGAGATTAAAATGTATTAATTGCTCCTCTCCTCACATGCATAAAAAGTACTCTGCTCACACACATAAACAAAGAGAGACCAAGTGAAACACCTGATGTCAAATAAGTCACTGTCGACTTACTGATGCCAAGTAGGCTGTGCGAAATATGTAGCTACGCTTCCATTTTCTATGTAAATATTTTGACTTTGTTTTCCTGTTTATAAATCAACTTTTTTGTTTTTTAAATACAATTTATATGTTGATATATTTCTTTTATTTACATGTATTTAATAATTTGATTATGAAGTTGGAATATGTGACAGCTGTGGTAATTTTAATGCACATTTAAAGAGATGTAGCCAATGCAAAAATGCAAAATACTGCTCAAAATCTTGTCAAAAATCTGCATGGCCTCTTCACAAGAAATTATGTACATCTTCTAACAACGCAAATACTGAATCTTCAAGAATTATAGGTAAGTTTTGAATTAATGTTGGCATAAGCATATTTACATATATATATATATAAAACCCTGCTGTGTGGCTAGAAAGCTTGTTTTGCAACCACAGCTTCTCAGTTCAGTCCCATTATGTAGCAGTTTGGGCAAATGTCTTCTAGTGCTTTCATTTCCTTGTGAGTGAATTTGCTAAATGGAAACTGTTTGTAACAGAGACCAGTATCTTTCTGCTCCAATACTCAAGTTGATTTTCTTTTTCTTTCATCGACATAAAAGGACATATTTATTTAAAATGATATATTTTGATTAGGCATAAGACTAATATTTTGTAAAAAATAAGTATACTTGAATAGATTTAAGTACATACTGATATATATTTTATTCATCTTGGTGAAAAATGGAAGATAAGATAATTTCAGCAGGATTTCAAATTAGAACAGGACTTACTTAATAAAGGAGTACAAAACATCTATTCTTGTTGTTAGCTGCCTCTCTCATCTTTGCATTGTTCATTTTATGTCCATTTGTCTATGCTGGCATAAATTAGACAGGTTCTTATTTGAGGCAGTACTTTTACAGTGGGATGCTCTTCCTGTCACTACAAATAAGAAATATGTTTCTTCATTCCACATTTTCACATGTGTTCAGCTACTGAATGTAATGTTTCACTGGGAATGAAAAGATAACATTTTAGTTTTAAACCCTCATTTGGTCTGATGTAAGTAGTAAAAATGGCACCCTTTGTGTGCGCAAACACACACTCACAAATATATATATATATATATATATATA
>NW_026387773.1:1765-2421 GCF_001194135.2 Octopus bimaculoides | reverse complement strand
AATAAAAACTTATTCCAGCCTTACAGGTAAAATTCGGTATAATATTACACTAAGTTTTGTAATATATAATATATATGTATACAACTAACTTAGAGACAAACCACCACTCTACAACTCAGTAAACGAAAAACCCGTCCAAAACCATACTGTGAGGCATATACCATATCAATACTTATCTAAGATTTTAATCCAAGATTTTAATAATTTTAATAATATATAATATATCATATAAAGAAACATTCATCATAAAAATATTAATTTAAAAATCAAATAAAGTATAAATAGGACAATAAAAATTAATACAATAATATAATGTGTAAAAGTATAAATGTATAAAAGTCAGTGCTTGTACATAGACTACACGCGTTTCATGGCTGAAATAGGACTATATAAAATCATAAGCAAATTCTATCCAAGTTCATTAGAATGGGAAAATGATTCCACTCCAAAATCAGCCTGTCCTGTTTTCCATTTTTTCTTGTTGTTTACGTATTTCATGTTGTTTGCACCCATATATGCATATATATATATATATATATTTATATATATCATCATCATATATATATATATATATATATATATATATTATCTATTATTTATTATTATTTAATTGAACGCATCACATCCATTTCCAAGTAAGTTTATGTATATATATA
>NW_026387773.1:0-133 GCF_001194135.2 Octopus bimaculoides | reverse complement strand
GGATAAAAACCCAAAATTACAGGTAAAAACTCAATTAAAATCAATTTATTAAAAATTAAAATTAAATTACGTTTCATAGTATTAAATATATATTAATATATAGTTTTAGGGAAAAGAACCAAGGTTCATGAAC
>NW_026387772.1:0-282 GCF_001194135.2 Octopus bimaculoides | reverse complement strand
TGTATGTATGTATGTATGTATGTATGTATGTATGTATGTATGAACAGTCTCAAAGCTCAACTTTGTACGATGAACAGTTGTTGCACAATAATTATTTAATTCACACCATTAAAGCGAAGCAAGTGTTATAAAAGCCCACTTGAAATATCTGCAGACCCTCTTTAATTCCTATTAATGGTTTTAATTGTCTTTTTTTAATTATTTTTCTTCTTCGTCACATGTGTCTAAGAATGCACGTATATTTATGTATGTATGTATGTATGTATGTATGTATGTATGTAT
>NW_026387771.1:0-257 GCF_001194135.2 Octopus bimaculoides | reverse complement strand
ACGTATGTACGTACTTACGTTCTTTCGTTCGTTCGTTAATGCGATCATTCTATTGTTCATTCTTTCGTACGTACGTACGTACATACTTATGTACTTTCGTTTCTTCGTTTGTTCGTTCGTTCGTGCTTTCGTACGTACGTACGTTCGTTTATTCATTCATTCGTTCATTCTTTCGTTCGTACCTTCGTACATACATACGTTCGTTCGTCCTTCATTCGTTCTTTCTTTTGTTCGTTCGATCGTTCGTTCGTTAGTTC
>NW_026387770.1:0-288 GCF_001194135.2 Octopus bimaculoides | reverse complement strand
TACATACATACATACATACATACATACATACATACATACATACAATTTGTTGTGTCTATATTATCTGGGCTGATATCATATTAGCTCTCAGTTAAGTTTCAGTTAACAGCTAACCACAACAATCAGTATCTGACGTCAGGGACTACATTTAGTTGTTAGTCACTCAGTGACAAACTGATAATGTTGCAAGGTTGCATTTGCAACACTGAGTAGTCGCTGCAGCAGAAACACGTGTAGATCATTATAATATGCTGTATATAACTATAAAATAAATTTTGTGGATGTACA
>NW_026387769.1:0-388 GCF_001194135.2 Octopus bimaculoides | reverse complement strand
AGCAGAGGTAGGAGCTTCCTGAACTTTGCCCAGGCTATTCTTACCCTAGTTGCTACACTCTCAGAGCAACCACCCCCACTACAGACTTGGTTGCCTAGCTAGCAGAAGCTATTAACTACTTCTAGTTTCTTCCCTTGGTTTGTGATGGAATCTGTTTTCTGTACAACTTCAGTGTTTATTGCCCCTGCGCATCTGCCACACAGAAAAATTATTTTCCCGGTTAACCTTCCTTTGATATAGCTGTACCATTTATGTGTCCATAGCTTACACCGGGTACATCGTATGGAATTTCTACCAATGTCTTTTCTACAGATTGAGCAGGGCCAGCTACCTGAAGTGGGTTGTGATTTGACAGCCTTCCTACTTGCTAAGACTTTGGTTTTAGCTA
>NW_026387768.1:0-341 GCF_001194135.2 Octopus bimaculoides | reverse complement strand
AGGACAGTTGCTAATCACATGCGTAATGTCTTCCACAGAAACATGACATAGCCTATACTTTCGGTCGCACCTTGGGATTACAAAAGCGTCCCTGGCTCTCTTGTTCACCAGGTACTTTGTGACAATCTTCTGTTCCTGCATTGCAAACGCATGGCCTCCAACGTGTGATGTGATGTAGCGGTCTTGTGTCCAAGAGAGGCTTATGTCAATTCTACAGTCTTCTTCAAGCCTCTGGGCAACACATCCATGCATGGTCACTTTTTTTGTGAGGCTGTGCGTTTGCAATGCAGGAACAGAAGTTTTGTTCATGGATAAATATATATATATATATATATATATAT
>NW_026387767.1:17418-18524 GCF_001194135.2 Octopus bimaculoides | reverse complement strand
ATGCATGTGTATGCAAATATAGTATTGGTATATCCCATTGATGTTCATTAAAAATTATATAAATAAAGAATTTTGACATGTACGAATATTCATTTCCCCCCCACTGTATACACACACACACGCACACACATATTCACAGCAAGTTGTTTTACACCTATTACACTAATTATTTTTTGTTTTTGAGCTCAGCTCAAACACTATAGTTTAAAGGCCATGGACTGATGATGTGTGACGATGTGAATGTTCTGAGTCCCCTCCCCACCCTGCCTTTTGCTAGAGCGCATTTTTTTTTTCATATTTGTTCAGAGCAAGTCGTTTTACATCTATTACACTATTTTTCCGGTGAGGCGTCTCGGAACATTCGCGATGTGAATGTTCCGAGCCCTCTCCACCCTCACCCCACCCCCCGTTCGCGAGCGCACATTTTTTTCTTCATGTTCATTCCCAGCAAGTTGTTTTACACGTATTAGACTAATTTTTTTAAATTTTTGAGCCCAGGTGAAACGCTACCCAAATTTCTTTCATTATGTTATCGCAGTTTTGTGAGATTTGGCTGTTATTACTAGCACATGGATAGCCTGCTTGAAGGCCAAGGCCATAGAATCGGGAGGGGTTGGGGTAATTTTTTTTACAAATTTTTTTTCAGAATCATTATTGCAGGAGTGGTTGTGTGGTAAGTAGCTTGCTTATCGAAAGGACGTGTTTATTGTTGCTCCGGCTTCACATCGCTGAATGCCAGCATCGTGAATTTTTTACGTACAACTACAGGTAAGACTTTTGTGTTTTTTGGGATTTAGTGGGGGTTTGTTGCTCGTATTTATTTATATTTATGTCGAACAAGAAATCTCCACTGAATTCCACGCATTTGTCTGCCTGTGGTTGTGCTTAATGTCTCACTTAGCGGTGAGAAGAGTGTTTTGGAGGTATCACTCCTCCAAAAATTGTGAACTTAGTTTGTAAAGGTTTGTTATTTTCAAGCCGTGAATTGAGAACTACAAATGAATATTGTGAACTTTGTTTAAAAAAGAAAAGGAATTTATTGTTTTCAAACCAAGTTTTGAAAGCTAATAAATTTAAAGAAAAGTCTTCCTCTTGCTTTGAACTAC
>NW_026387767.1:15974-16592 GCF_001194135.2 Octopus bimaculoides | reverse complement strand
TTTACCTACAGCTGATTGGGTTGGGGCAAAAGCGGTTTTGACCCTGTGGACCCAATCAGCCAGGGATCTGGTATTTCCGGATTTTTTGAGGATGGCCGGCCAGAAATATCCGGTAATTCTTGAGGGACGTAAACCTAACCTTTCTTCATTTTTTTCACTTTTTCTAGAAATTTCTTTTTGCGAAATACTCTTTTACTTGTTTCAGTCATTTGACTGTGACCATGCTGGAGCACCGCCTTTAGTCGAGCAATTCGACCCCAGGACTTATTCTTTGTAAGCCTAGTACTTATTCTATCGGTCTCTTTTTGCTAAGTTACAGGGGACATAAACACACCACCATCGGTTGTCAAGCGATGTTGGGGGGGACAAACACAGACACACAAACACATACACACACATACATATATACGATGGGCTTCCTTCAATCTCCGTCTACCAAATCTACTCACAAGGCTTTGGTCGGCCCGAGGCTATAGTAGAAGACACTTGCCCAAGGTGCCACGCAGTGGGACTGAATCTGGAACCATGTGGTTGGTAAGCAAGCTACTTTATTTCATTTCAATTTGCCATAAAGGCAGTACACAGAGAGTAGCTACGGGCTGGACAAAAAACATTAAT
>NW_026387767.1:2930-9691 GCF_001194135.2 Octopus bimaculoides | reverse complement strand
ATGCAGTGTGGCACGCCTATAGTTTAAAATATGCACTTTAAAATAGGCATGATTGGCAATGTGAAAATCGAAAATGGTGGCCAAAATCCAAGATGGCGTCCAGCATTAAAAATTAATAATTGTGATGAACAGGAAATAAGTTTTATTAGAATAAACGTTATTTATTATGCAGTATTTTACACAAATAGCTTTATATTTATCTTTTGAAGGATTTTTCTATCTTCTTCACTAATTCAGGTTATACAGGTTTCATCATCAATCAAATGTATGTACAGGCACAAAGGGCTGACTTCTTGCGTGTGCAACGTCCTGCACACTCAGTTTTGCATTGGCACTTTTTAAGTGCTTGGCATTGTTCTGCTATGGCTCTTAGTTCAGTCCAGTGAACAGTGAATGTGCCATTGTCATTTTTTTCGACCTCCAGGTGATAGGTGATGGCAGTGCTGGCTTCATCTGCAGAGCCTGGCCCCATATGTGCCCTGCCTGATATGTAACTCATTGGATGTGCTGAATAAGAGCTCCTCATGTGGGTGGGATTGTATCATAGTGTCTGTTCTTTTCTGCAAACATGATTTTCCAGGCTTTATTTACAGACAACTCCGAACTGGATCCATCATACAGTAGAACAACAAATCTTTCTATTACTTGCATCTGATCTTCTGTGATGTCCGCACAAGGTGCAGACAGCTGGTGAAATGTGTTATTGGCTTGAGGAAAAATATCCCAGGTTTGAAAGCAGGATTTTTAGCCTCTTTCTTTAAAAGCATTCACTGTATCACAGCCAGTCACTGCATAACCTACAGGCCTTTTCCCCGAGCTTAGTGACTATGCTGAGGATTGGTTACCATCTCCTGCTTTTATCCATTCTGTACGCAACCCACAAGTCTAGACCACTTCTCTTCAAAACAGAGAATGTTGCCACTGCTATGACAACTATATCAATGTCATTTGCAAGGATGGTTGCTCTAGTGATGTAGCTCTGCTTCACAGCATTCATGACATGGACAAAAATCCTCGTGTCAGCTTCTTCATGGGAACAGTCGGTCATGTCTTCCATCAAGTGTTTTACCTCATCTTCTTTATTGCTAACACATGATGACATGGCTGTAGTAAACACTTGTCCACCAGTAGCTTGTTTCAGCTTATGGGCTAGGAAAGTATACAGTTCTTTTTTGTTCTCCTCCTTTTGAAGAAAACTGGGCCAATTTTGGGGAACCTTTCCTTTTTCTATTACTCAGTGTCAGGATCCCCTACTTCTTTGTAATCTCATGAATGATTTCAGTGACTGTGAATTGTAAGTATGTCTGTACCTCTCAGCATATTTGTTTATCTTTCCAACAAAGTCATGTTCAGCATAGTCCTTGAAGGTTAGATGCTTGTGTTGAATATCGTGTGCTAGGTGTGCTCTGTCAATGAATATAGCATCAGTTTCTGGCCTGTTTGCTAACATTTCCACCTGCTTCTTTAGGCATGCTATAAGGTCTGATTTCGTTCCACGGTAGAAATCTCCGTTTGAACTGATGGAAGCTGGGAAGTTAGCATTTTCGCACCTGAAGAATTCTTCGAGATCTACTTGTCTTGTTTGGGAAGTGATGAACAAGTTTGCAAAAAGGTTGCAGTCTTGTTCCACAGCATTATCCAGCTTCCTTGCAGTCTTTGTTCTGGGCTTGTTAAATATTTTGAAGTTGTTCTACTTCAAAGTGTGACATATATTTTTTAGATTAAATATAAACCACTCAAATTACTTCATTCCTTCAGGAACGTAGTTCTTCAAAGTATCAGCTGCATCACTGTCCATTGCATCTTTGGAAATTAGTATCAGCAGCTCAGAGAATGTTTAATCCAAGAATGGATTTCTGAATTCTTCCACTGTTTTACAAAAATTCTGCACATCTTCCAGGAATGTCTTTTGGACAGAAGGAATGTGTTTGTGGTGTGATGCATTGGTACGCTGCCTGATTTTTGATAACTCATCATATTCCCCAACAAGATGACATATCTCTAGCCCTGACGCCATCCATCTTAGCAAGGCAGACTAATTGTCCATGATACCTACAGCTCCTCCATCTTCCTTGATTAGAGCATTATTTTGCTCATGGACTTGATCCACTCCGATGGCAGAGAACAGTCTTTCCATCTTGTGGATCTCAAACCTTCCTGCTGCAAACTCTTCATTGACAGATGGATTGGCCTCAAGCAGCTTTCGCATATCATTGATGTGCACAGATCTTGCATAATGGGTGCTGTCATTGGCAAAGAAGTACATCAAGGCATTCATTGAGGCAAGATACCCTGTGGAATCTCCCACCCTGATGGATCTGATAAACCCGAGAATGTACCATGTTCCAGTACCAGAACTGGGGTTCCTGAGCTTCTCATTTGGCACACCAATCATTAAAACTCCTAGACTTATCACTTGCCTCATATGCCCTTTTCTTTAGCTGATACAAGCTGCAGGATGTTACCTGATGTACTCTTCTTGTTTTTGTTACACTAGTAGCAGACAAGAAAGAATCAGTTGTGCCAGAGGTTGCAATGCCAGCTTCATCACTGACTGTTGTCCACCCACTGCTTTTGCGCAAACTACCGGCTACTCTTAAAGCGGCCATATCAGTGTGCAGTGAGCCCATTAGTATGACAAAACTGCCATCCATTTGTGGCCACTTCCATTGAATCTATTTGTCCAGTGCAAACAGTGGCTGATCTACAGCCAGAACTGGACTCCGACTTGGATTTAAGTGATGTATGATGCCCTTGACTTTGTCCATGGGATGCTTGATAGTTGACACCTCATTAGAATGGTCTCTTAGTAAGGGAATAAGGGCAGACATATCCACATCAAACTGCAAATCTTTCACTTGTTGAGCATTGTGTGCTGACCATGTCACTTTAATGGTATTGTCATAGATTTCTGCAAGAGCTACTGACTGCAACCAGTCATACTCAGGTTTTAGATTTGGCACTCCAGGTAGGAAGTATAGGGCACTTCTCCAGAAAAGCTTGTTTTACTTTTGTGTAGCTTTCTGGGAGCTCAGGAATCTTTTTGATCTTTTTTCTTTAGAGCCAGTTCTGCTTGATGCTCTCCTCTTGCAGTACTCTGGAACTGAGAAATACTTGTCCCATGGAATGATGTTGTTGCTTTTGGGTCATGGTCAATGTTATCTACAGCCACAAGTGTGGACACGCTGCACTTCATCTGTGGTGGACACACTATGTCATCTTAAACATACTGACTAACAACAGCTTCGCCCAGCTGGTTTGATATTTCAAGTATGTGATCATATGAGACAAACAATCTGTGTTCAAACAGTCTGTCCACTAACTGTTTTTTCTGAGTCCTTGAATACAGAGACAGTCCCAAGTAAACAAATAAAGGTGGTTCTCTCTTATTTGAGTGTCTATAACTTGTAGCTGTGAGTTTTTTCTTGGAACAGCAATTAAACTGTAGCAATTGACCCATTGCAACATCAATTTTTGACACACCACTTTCTATTTGTGCCTTGATACCTGCCCTTTGGGCAAGACAGGTAACAAAATGTTGCAGCTCTGGAGGAACACTTGAGTTTAGGTACTGGCTATCAAACTTACCATCGAATGAACTGGAGCATTGGAGAATCTTCTTCCTGAGTATATCAGTAGTTTTCTAGATAAGTATGGTTTCATTATAGTTTATTGTGTCTGAAGATGGAACTGGTCTGATGTCTTTTTGGAAAGCTATTATCACGTTTCTTCCACAATTATATGCTTCTACCTCTGGAACATGGAACAAGATCCTCTCCTTCAGCTTAGTAGCATTCACATTTGGTTCTGTCACATCTAACTTAACTCGCTGTTCACAATACATTTTTGTCAGATCAGCCTGTTAGAATACAGTCACTTGATCTACCCTGGCAGCATTCCTACTTTCATGTAACTAAGCAAGTAGTTCAGAGAAAGCAAATGGATATCCACTGTTACTATCACTGTTCTCAAGCCTCCTTTCTTCTGATTTTAAAGAACGAGCTTTGTTTTGCAGACCTATGTAGCAATGCAGATGATATTTCAGCTCTTGGGCAACTGCATCAGAGCTACTAAACTTGGCTTGCAGTTTGCTGTCACTCAAAGTCAGTGCAAGCTCCTTTAGTGATACACCAATTTGCATTGTTGATGCATGTCTCAAAATATTTTCCCAAATGTCCTCCTTTTCACAGATGAAACAAATATTCTCTTTTGTGTTGATGTGCTGCTTTTTGGTCCTTTCTTCATTTCTGCTAAGACCCTCTGCCACACTCTCTTTCCTTTATCTTGCTCTCTTTCCACTTTTGTGTTACTAAACATCAAGAAACAGCTGGGTAGGTCCTTTGCATCATTTCTCTTTAGTGTCTCCTCTATGCCAAGATTGCCTTCATCTAGCCTGGCTAGGTTGATGGGTATAGGAAAGTCACTAAGTTCATACAGTAAATAAATATTTTTGTGCAGAGTCTTGTAGCCATTGCTGTTGGGGAAGTAATGGTAATCAGCTTGTTGAAGTCTCTCCGTAGTGGCGTTTTGGCATAGGCAGCACTTTGTCCAGTCTGTGGGGATGTGTACACTTGCCATGTACACTTACAAAATTGAAACATATATCAGACATGACAATTTGTTACAATGTCTAAGGGTATTGTTATAAAAATAAAATAAACAGCCTTAAAAGACTCTGAAACAATAGAAGTTCAATACAGTTATGTTATTTTTAATTGTAAATTTACATAGATTTTTTAAAATAGTAAATTGGTGTTTTTATTCTACAAATGTTGAGTATGTGTGCATTTGTGTTTGAATGCATTTATGCCTCGTTATGCTAAGTCAGCTGTAGTTCGATGTGGCAGACTCAGTGTGTATGTGACCATTGATGAGAGAGGTTGTGATGGCTGCCATTTTCGATTTTCACTTTGGCAATCATGCCTATCTTAAACTGCATGTTTTAAATTAGAAGTGTACCAGGTTGCATGTTTGTATCACATTTTGAAGGATTCTTACAATATCTGAAGTTTATCCTATTTACTATAAGTGATTATTTGTTGAAAGTTTCATTAAAAAGTATCCATTTTTCTGAAAGTTATAAGGCAACAAAGTTGGTGGGTTGTACATCTGTAGTTATGCCAAAAAATGTTTTATTGCATCAATGTTTTCGTTAATCAACTGTACATGTGTTTTCGTTTCATTTTGCTTGTTATTTCTTGCAAGTCCAAAGCAAAACTTGTGACTATGGCAATAATATTATTCTAATTGTATGTAAATATAAATCTTCAAGTGGTTGGAATTAAATGAAAAATATGTATACAGTTCTGTGGACAAACAACGATATACTGGAATTGCCATGGTAACAAACAGTTTACACTTCTGCTTGTGAAGACAGTCTTATTTCATTGGCTAAAATTACATAACTTTAAGTGCTTCTAACTTCTTTACTATTCGTTTTTGTTTTTTTGAAAAAATAACTGCAATTTTCATCACGAGCATGCAAAACTGTTGGGTTGGCAAAACAATTCATAGCATTTTTCAGTTGGTGATGTTTAATCATGTGATCTGTTTTATCATGTGACAGGAACATATGACATATTTTTCGATTTGAATTTTGTAAGGTCTTCAAGAAATCATGGGAATGTTGCTAAGAGGTGTATGCTTGTTTTGTAGACCTCGAAAAGGCATATGACCACATGGTCTACATGGTTATAGAACATGCTGTGGAGGGCTTTGCAGGATTTTGGAATTTATGGGCAACAAATCCCCATACAAATACCCAGATGTTTTTGTTCAGATGAATGATGCTAATTCACAACCTCCCAATGTGGGTGTTGTTCTTTGGCAGGAGGGTGTATTTTCACCTCTCTATTTTGTGAACTGGGTTAACATGTGTAGCTATTGTAGAAGTGATATCACAATGAGTGAAGGATTGGTTGGCATATATTTGAAGATGACATGGGACTACTTGGCTCATCAGAAGGTCATCTTCAGCATGCACTAAATGGGTTGTTTGCTTCCTCAGAGCTTTCGTTATACCAATTGGTCTGGTCAACCACAGTTCTCTCAAGATTGTTGGGCTGGAGTTCAGTCCAATTCAGATTGGACTTGAGGTTGTCTTTATACCTTTTCCTTGGGCAACCTTGGGTGCAACTGCCCTTCTCAAGTTCACTGTAGAATAACTGTGGTGACATCCTGGATTGATCCATAGTTCATATGGTCAGTCCATCCAAGCTGGAGACCACCTTCTGATATGCCAAACTGCACTATGTCATCTGCAAATAGCCAACTGATCCTACACCAACTGATTGTGAGATCATTTCCACAATGACTGTGCATGTCAATCCAGTTCATAACAATTATGAAAAAGAAAGAATATGCACTCCTGCTGAAGTCTAACATCCATATTGAAAGATTTCAACCTTATATATATATATATATATATATATATATATACAAGAATAAGGGCAGAGAATCGTCAATTAATAATAGAATTAATAATTAACAATTCTGCCAAGTAGTTCAGTATGAAAAAAACCTTTATCGGTAAAACTATTTATCATTATAAATATACAGGGATTAGCAATTGAGTTGCTTCTCCAACATACTGAAAATTTAGAAATAGCAGTCAAAGAACTACTGATTCCAAACTACAAATTTTTCTCTAAAGTGGATGGCGATATTTATGGCACACATAGAACAAAAAACCGGAGGGAAAAGCGTAAACAAACCAAGCCTTTAGTTAATTGGATACGAATCGTTTCATGGTTAAGTGAATG
>NW_026387767.1:0-620 GCF_001194135.2 Octopus bimaculoides | reverse complement strand
TATGCGCAGGAGTGGCTATGTGGTAAGTAGCTTGCTTACCAACCACATGGTTCCAGGTTCAGTCCCACTGCGTGGCACCTTGGGCAGGTGTCTTCTATTCTAGCCTCAGGCAGACCAAAGCCTTGTGAGTGGATTTGACGGTAGACGAAAACTGAAAGAAGCCTGTTGTATATATATACCCTTTTACTTGTTTCAGTCATATGACTGCAGCCTTGCTGGAGCACCGCCTGTAGTCGAGCAAATCGACCCCAGGACTTATTCTTTGGAGGCCTAGTACTTATTCTATCGGTCTCTTTTGCCGAACCGCTAATTTATGGGGACATAAACACACCACCATCGGTTGTCAAGCAATGTTGGGGGACAATCACAGACAGAAACATACACGCACATATACATATATATATATATACATATATACGACGGGCTTCTTTCAGTTTCCGTCTACCAAATCCACTCACAAGGCTTTGGTTGGCCTGAGGCTATGTGTATATGTTTGTGTGTCTTTGTTTGTCTCCCCACCATCGCTTGACAACCGATGTTGGTGTTTACGTCCCTGCAACTTAGTGGTTCGGCAAAAGATATTGATAGAATAAGTACTAGGCTTACAAAGAATAAGTCCT
>NW_026387766.1:713-1428 GCF_001194135.2 Octopus bimaculoides | reverse complement strand
AGACGTACTTCCACACGTACGTAGGACCGTACTTACACACGTACGTACGTACGTACACACTTACGTACAGACGTACGTAGACACATATGTACGTACACACGTACTTACTTACGCACATATGGAAGTACGTAAACACGTACGCACATACAGATGTACGTCTGTACGTACAGACGTACGTACATGTGTACGTACGTAAATACGTATGTACAGACGTACGTACGTACATACATATGCACGTAGATTCGTACGTACACACGTACGTACGTTTGTACAGATGTACGAACAAACGTACATATGTACGTACAGACGTACGCGCACACATAAGTACGTACGTACACACATACGTACAGAGGTACATGCATATAGACGTACGTACAGACGTACGTAAACATGTAGGTATTTATAGACGTACGCACATACGTACTATATACGTACGTATATACGTACGTACACAAGTACGTATATACGTACGTATATACAAACGTACGTACACACGTGCGTACTTACGTACATACGTACGTACACACGTACGTACCTACGTATAGAAGAACTTACAAACGTACGTACGTACAGACGTACGTATGTAGTACGTATGCACGTACGTCTGTACGTAGTTTGTACGTCCGTACGTCTGTACGTACGTACCTACGTCTGTACGTACGTATCTACGTCTGTCGGTACGTCTGTACGTACGTCTTTACGAACGTGTGTATGT
>NW_026387766.1:0-703 GCF_001194135.2 Octopus bimaculoides | reverse complement strand
TACGTCTGTCGGTACGTCTGTACGTACGTCTTTACGAACGTGTGTATGTACGTCTGTACGTACGTACTTAGGTACGTGTGTATGTATGTCTATACGTATGTGCATACTTTTTTCTGTACTTAAGTCTGTACTTACGTACCTGTGTACGTCTTCTGTCCCTACGTACGTGTGTACGTACATCTGTACGTACGTGTGTACGTATATGTGTACTTAAGTACTTACATGTGTACGTACGTCTGTAGGTATGTATGTATGTACGTGTGTATGTACGTACGTATCTACGTATGTACTTAAGTGTGTTTGTAAGTGTGTACGTACGTACGTGTGTACGTACGTACGTCGTGTGTACGTACCTATGTACTTACGTATGTCTGTACGTATGTACGTCTGTGCGTACATGTGTAGGTACCTCTGTAGGTACGTATGTATGTGTGTACATAGGTCTCTACGTACGTACGTACGTAGGTGTGTGCATACGTCTGTACGTACTTACGTAAGTATGTACGTATGTCTGTACATGCGTATGTACGTACGTGTGTACGTATGTAAACAATAATAATAATAATAATAATAATAATAACAATAACATGAAAAATGCTTTTGGAATAAAAACCTAGGTTTCAAATTTACCCAAGACACCTGATGAAGTCTGAAGTGTATATCAGCCAAAACGTTGTGTTAACAACAAACAAGATGAGGACAA
>NW_026387765.1:0-559 GCF_001194135.2 Octopus bimaculoides | reverse complement strand
GTCATCTTCAGTGCTGTGATTGGTAAATGCTTCTGTGAGTCTTAATTTTCAACACAATTCTGTTATACTGTCCTTCACTTCATTTTGGTTGGCTCTGCGTGGAGTTGGGGTGAATTTTAGCCCTTTTGAGAGGATGTCTATTTTTATGCTTCAAAGAGGTTTGGTTGAGAGATTGATTATCTTTGGTTTTTCCTGATTACTAGATTCCAGCCTGTGTCCTGCTGTCTCTGGTCTGGGGCTAAAAAATGTTGTTTGTAATTTTGTTTGCATGAGCTGTCTGTTAGGTTATATGGGATTGGTTCGGGGGAATGGTAGTATTGTTGCCTTAGATTGTTATATGTGTGTGGGTGTCTATGGGTGTTTTGGTTAGTGATGTGTGTAACTCTAGTATGCGGGATGTTTCTTGATCTGGTGTTATCAAAAGCCACAAACAACCAAAATCACTGAAAAAGATCCTCACAAAGGCAAAATTATTTTCCGAAACAACAGATGCGAAATTAAAAAATGTGGTCGACCAAATTATGCAACATGCCCAAACATTCTAGAAGGTTCAGAATTC
>NW_026387764.1:0-317 GCF_001194135.2 Octopus bimaculoides | reverse complement strand
TAATAATAATAATAATAATAATAATAATAATAATAATGATAATCATAATAGCAAGATGGTATTTCTAATTATTGTTATTACCATCGATGTTTTCAAATGTTATTCATGCTATGTTCTATCGTTACCAACATTATTGGTGTACATCATAGACTTTATATAACATTTGTGTTGTTACGTTTGAGTGTCTTTACGTTAAGGATTATTGGTGACATAAAGACATGCACCAACGACAAAGGCAATCACAAATAGCAAATTTCTCTCCTCGTCGTGCTGTTGTTACTACTACTACTACTACTACTACTACTACTACTACTACT
>NW_026387763.1:0-242 GCF_001194135.2 Octopus bimaculoides | reverse complement strand
TAGTAGCCAGTGGAGGTTTTGGGCTACTTTGTCGTGTCTCTGAAGAGGTCCGATGCACATGTGTGGTATATATTCCTTTTCACTGAGTTGGTATTCAATGCCTGGTCTTGGGCTGCGATGATTAGGCTTTCAGTATTCTTTTTTAGGTCATCCTTGTTGGGCCACCTCCATGATGCTTCTTGGTCTTTTAATTTGTTGGTTTTACGGTGGAACTGACCATGTAATTCCATACGGAGTAGGGT
>NW_026387762.1:0-246 GCF_001194135.2 Octopus bimaculoides | reverse complement strand
CTAAACTGTGCCGGTGCTCTACTCAACATTTAAACACACTAATCGACTTAAATTTCTTTGTCCAAATTATTTATTATTATATAGATAGATAGAACTTTTATTTATATATTTACATATATATATAATAATATATAATTATAATTATATAATTATGTAGCTAATTATAATATATTGATATATATGTATATTATATATGCTTTATATATTCTATCTATCTATCTATCTATCTATATATATATGGGAGAA
>NW_026387761.1:0-421 GCF_001194135.2 Octopus bimaculoides | reverse complement strand
CATAAATTTTAGTGGGTGCAAGTGTACCGCCTGCACCCCTTTTTCCCGGGCCCATGCGCAGACACACAAACACACACTGTTCTGTGTAGATAGAAGCTAAGTGATGAAGTTTTAAGTCTAGAGGGTAAACTACCTATCTGTCCCTGTTACCACCTATATGACATTAATCATAAGCTGTACCGTGTTCCCCGACATATTTCTACGGAGTAGGATCAATACTTTCCACTGCTGGTGTCGGACATTCAAGGATAATGATAGGGATTCGTGATCTAATGACGGTGGAGGTCAAGTGGGGTTGGTCATTACTATAACGTTTGTAGTTTAGAGCTGAGAGACAAAGACGATGGTGGCAGGTGGTGGTGGTGGTGGTGGAGCAGGTGGTGGTATACTTGATGGTTGTAGAAATGCAATTGTTGTTGTT
>NW_026387760.1:0-577 GCF_001194135.2 Octopus bimaculoides | reverse complement strand
TTCTTCTTCTTCTTCTTCTTCTTTTTCTTCTTTTTCTTCTTATTCTTCTTTTTCTTCTTCTTCTTCAGCTCATTCGTATTGTTTTCTTTTTCTTCATCTTTTTCTTCTTCTTCTTCTTCTTCTTCTTCTTTTTATTTTTCTTCTTTTTCTTCTTATTTTTCTTCTTCTTCTTCTTCTTCTTCTTCTTCTTCTTCTTCTTCTTCTTCTTCTTACTTCCCCGACATCTTCCCTCTTTACTTTTCTTTTCTTCTTATTCTACGTGAACATCGTTATAATCATCATCATCACCATCATCTTCATCAGAATCCCCATCATCCTTACCATCTTCATATTCCTTTCTTCCTTCTCCTCCTCCTAATTATTCTCCATACTCCTCTAACTTTAATCACTCAATATTGAATATTGTATCATGAAACTATTCTATATTATTTCTAATCTTCTCCCTTTTATAATGCAGAGATCTTTCCTCCAATCAAATTAAAGACATCAAAGATGGATGGTTTGCAAATCTCTCCAATTTAAAAGAATTGTAAGTTGCCTCTGTTTTCTTCGGACTCTTTTACTCACGATATAATTC
>NW_026387759.1:0-320 GCF_001194135.2 Octopus bimaculoides | reverse complement strand
AATGTAAAGGGAAATAAAGCAGCATGTGTTTTTATTTTTATTTTTTGTTTTTGTCTTTTTAGTTATTAGATTTTTTGTTTTATTTCTTTTTTCTTTTGATTACTGTATTGCAATAGATTTTTGTTTTGTCTTGCCTTTTTACTTTGTATCTTTCTTGTTTGTGATGTTGTTTTTTGCTGTGTCTGATATCTCATAATATTTTTCTGTCCTCTTATGTCTCTGTTTTGTATTTATGCATACTTACATATATGAATATACATACATACTTACATATACATACATATACATATATATGTATGTGTGTGTGTGTGTGTGTGTGT
>NW_026387758.1:0-362 GCF_001194135.2 Octopus bimaculoides | reverse complement strand
TACTGAACATTATTATACAGTTGTGTAGTGAACATTATGATAGAGTTATGATAATGAACACTATTATACGGTGGGATAATGAACAGTATAATACAGCCATGTAGTGAGCACTACAATACCGTCATATATTGAATATCATGATACAGTAGTACACTGGACATTATGACACGATGGCATAGGGAACATTATAATACAATGGTGTTGTGTGAGTAGTGAAACACTGGTGCTGTGAACATTATAATACACTGATTGGTATAATAAAATGAGTGTATACTAAAAATAATATTAGTTGTAGTATAAGTTTTTTCTTTTTTTTTGCGCCCTTTTAAAGCCTAGCCAGGCTCATGGGCCTGGTTTCCTGG
>NW_026387757.1:0-226 GCF_001194135.2 Octopus bimaculoides | reverse complement strand
TCTTCAGGTCTCTGGTCTTTCCTGTCTTGCTATGTAGTTGCAAAACTTGGCCAATGCCTGAGGCCTTTTGGAGATGCCTTAAATCCTTTGGCACCTGCACATTTTGTAAGAATATAGGTTACCATTGGTCAGATTTCACACCCAACCAATGATTCTACTCAGAAACTGGGATTTGTTCTGTTACCTGTATGATTCAATGTAGTGTCAGCTCAAATTTTTTGGTCAT
>NW_026387756.1:0-263 GCF_001194135.2 Octopus bimaculoides | reverse complement strand
TATATATATATATATATATGGATATATATATGTGCACACACAAGCACATATATATATATAAATATAATGTGCAATGTGCACAAATACATACACGTGTAGCTATATACTTATATTCTTTTATTCTTTTGTTTCTGTCATTTGAGTGTGGCCAAGCTGGAGCACCACCTTAATCTTTGTAAACGTAGCACTTATTCTATTGGTCTCATTTGCCGAACCGCTAGGTTGCAGGGACGTAAACACATCAGCATCGGTTGTCAAGCGAT
>NW_026387755.1:0-424 GCF_001194135.2 Octopus bimaculoides | reverse complement strand
CATACATACATACATACATACATACATACATACATACATATACACACCTAACAAACTCCTATTGCTGACACAATACTTCTTTTTTTTAACAAAATGCCCCCAGCTACTTTAATCATAAACATGATATAAATAGATACAGTTCTTGAGATACATTGTGGCTTGAGAATATTCATTTTTTTCCGTTTTTGATTTAGCCTGATTCAGACGTTATCACCATAATTAGAAATCTTCCCCTTATCTGCTTATGTATTTGTTTGGCAATTCATTTTCTCTTAATCTTCCAGCATGCAGCATGCTGGATATTTATTTGATGACCGTGACTATAATAATTTCATTTTTGTCTGGATTCCACTTAATTTTTAAGGCTTTTCATCCACAGGCGTGGCTGTGTGGTAAGAAGCTTGCTTCCCAACCACATGGTTTC
>NW_026387754.1:0-687 GCF_001194135.2 Octopus bimaculoides | reverse complement strand
AATAATAATAATAATGATAATAATAATAATAATGATAATGATGATGATGAGGAGGAGGAGGAGGAGGATGATGATGATAATAATAATAATAATAATAATAATAATAACAATAATGCAATTTCTTTCGATATGTAATTGAATTTAGAATTTTCTCTCCAGGTATATTTTAACTTGTATTTATTCCATTACATGACGATGATGATGATGACGACAACGATGATGATGGTGTGTGTTTGTGTGCTGAGTCTGTTTTTCTAAAATTCCTTTTTTTTTTTTGTCTAATTCATTTAGAAAAAAGATACAATTTGATTATTTCAGTTATAAGAATTTGGGGGTGTTTGTAAAATTAGAAGAATGAGTGAATGAATGAATAAATCAATCAATCATTGAATGAATGAATGAATGAATGAATGAATGAATGAATGAATGAACGAATGAATGAAGAAAAGAATGAAACTGAAAAATTTAAGGAAAAGTAATCAATAAAACTTCAGGTCGAAATGAATTGAAATATTTTTTTAAAATATTGAATAAACTTATACACTCACACACAGACATATACGCGCGCACATACATATACATGCATACAAACATATATCGATATGTGTGTGTCTGTATGTCTGTTTGTGTGAATGTATATACGTATGTATGTATGTATGCATGTAAATATGTGTATATATATATATA
>NW_026387753.1:0-634 GCF_001194135.2 Octopus bimaculoides | reverse complement strand
TAAACCTTTTATATTTTTGCCATTAATTTTCGGAAGACACGGTCAAGATGAAAGCAAAAGTCGTTCATTACTTAGTAGAGTTTACTTGCACAAATGTTGGCTTTTATTTATATAGAATTTATAATCATATGCTAAGAACATTAACCGTTAGTGAATGGTGAAGATGTCAGGATAACCTTCTTAGTAAGGCATTAGTCACAGAAGCCACAACATACAAACAGACAAGCAGACAAATAAACAAGGAAAACAAGACACATCAGTCCCTGTTAGGAATTGAGATTTATTGATTCTCTCTGAATGATAAAAGGGTTGCTATTTCAATTTTGGCAGAGCCTCATCTGAATTCAGTGGCAGCATGAGAGGAATAAGAAATAGTGGTGGTTAACATGGTCAGAGATCATAGCCTATATAAGACCGCAATGTTCTTTCATCACATTTCTATAATACACTGACCACATGATATATTGTCCCTTGTTGCCTTATCACATGACACATTGACACATGATTCATTGACAAATGTTACTTTGTCATGAAACTCACAGTCATGTGATGTTATAGAATAAACTGACACATGGTGTTCAGACACAAGATATCTTTTTCACTTTTCACTCTATGAGATTTTCCATCACATGTA
>NW_026387752.1:0-570 GCF_001194135.2 Octopus bimaculoides | reverse complement strand
CAGCAATTTATTTTCTTCAAGGAATGCGATCAGTTTTCCTCTGATTATCCCTTCCATGACCTTGCTGATGTGCGAAGTCAGAGAGATAGGCCTATAGTTTTTGGCATCTGCTCTGCTTCCCCCTTTATGGATTGGGCATATTACTCCCTCCTTCAGCTTGCTTGGCAGTCTTCCGTTTGCGAGAAAGCTCTGGAAGAGGATCTGGAGGGGTTTTGCCAGGGCATGCTTACACAATTTAAGGAGGATTGCTGGGAAACCATCAGGGCCAGCAGTTGAGTTTGTGTCCACTTCATGTATAGCTAGAAGTACATCTTCTTCGCTAATGTTGATGTATTCCATCGTAACTGCCTCACTTTATATAGGGGAGGTAGCAAAGAAGTCCACTGGTTTGTTCACTTGTCTCTGCTCCAATGGAGTGGTGAAGACACTTTTGAATTGCTCATTCAGTACCTCACTGATCCTAGTTGGACTGTCTGTGAGGAAGCCATCCTTTTCGAAGAGGGGTCCAATCTTGCAGCGTTCTGAGGCTGTTTCTTTTGCGTAATGAAAGAAGGCCTTTGGGTTTGACTT
>NW_026387751.1:296-668 GCF_001194135.2 Octopus bimaculoides | reverse complement strand
GGCTAAGTATTTCTCCTGCAGTTGCCTTACCAGAAATATAGCATCAGTAGTTCTTCTGCTGAGCACAAAACCAAACTGCATCACATCTAGGCTAACTCTCTCCCTAATTTGTTGGGCTATGACCCTCTCTATAACTTTCACCACCTGATCCAATAATTTGATACCCACCCCTGTAGCTATTTTTATCTAAGGTATCACCTTTACCTTTGTTGCAGTTGACTATGGTTCTGCTACACCAGTCATTGGGTATGACTCCTTCCTGAATCACCTGGTTTACAATATGAGTGACTAAACCATAACCCACTGCACCAGATATTTTAAGCATCTCAGTGGTGATTCCTGATGGGCCAAGTGTTTTCTCTGTCTTCATAT
>NW_026387751.1:0-286 GCF_001194135.2 Octopus bimaculoides | reverse complement strand
ATCTCAGTGGTGATTCCTGATGGGCCAAGTGTTTTCTCTGTCTTCATATCCTTAATTGCATTATCTACCAACATACTGTCCATTCAGATAGCTGGTCTCTCAGTTGAGTCAACATTTGGCAAACTCTCCTCCTCCCATTCATTCTCTATTTTCAGCAGTCTTCCATAATGGCATTTCCAAGCCTCTTTCTTTGCAGAATCATTAAATGCTAGTGCACCATCATCCAAGCAGACACTTTTCTCTCCTATGACATCACAATTTTCTCTCACACACTGTCTTGCAATCT
>NW_026387750.1:0-335 GCF_001194135.2 Octopus bimaculoides | reverse complement strand
ACACACCTTCCTTCCAAGCACTGCTGTAAACAGCGGAAGTGAACTAGAACATTAAAACTTAGTGCACACACACAGCAGAGCTCAAGGTCAATCTGTGCCAAATAGCTTTACTCTACATGCTTTAGCTTCGTTACTGTGGCACACAGTCCGGATACTTATTGATCAGACCACACTCCACACACACACACATATGTATATATTATTAATAATGATAAAGAGAATTTAATTTAATAGTTATTTACAGCATCTTAGGGACCACGATGAAACTGCACTGACTATGATGCTAGGTTGCATATGCAACTGTGTGCAGTTGCTGCAGCTGAAACATTTGTAGC
>NW_026387748.1:0-702 GCF_001194135.2 Octopus bimaculoides | reverse complement strand
CTTTCATTGGATAATGTTCCAATTTCCTCTCTTTGGGATAAAATTTTGATCTAAATCTTTTTCTCAAGTTGTTTTCAAGCATTTTTGATGGTTATTTTGCTTTCTCAGTGAATGACATCAATTGCTAATATAGTATTTTGTGAAATCAACTTTCTTTTATGTATGAGATGTTTAGTTTGTGTGCCTGTGGGTCTTTCTTTTAATGTCAAGTATTGTGTGTTGAGTTCTAATCTACTATTTATTTGCAGACTGAGTCTATGCATGAGCAAGGCTTCCTTAATTCTTAAGTTGCACACATTTCTATCACTGGCTTCAATGGTAATGGTAACATGTCGATTGATGTTTCTGCGTTTGCCTTTGTGTTTTTTGAATGAGGACACACATGTGTTGTGGTGTTTTTTAATGCAAGTGTGGAGTGTTAGAGTCATGCTACCAATGTAAAACTCTTTACCTTTGTTGCATTCAATCTGGTACACCTGTATGTACCTGTATCGTGAATAGAGCATTTAGTCAGCGAGCATTGATTGTTGTTGTCTCTGGATTACTTTTTAGGCAGAAGAAGGATAATATTGTCATGGCAGTGATTCATGAAATGAGAGATGCCTTTCTATCTGTCAGTTTATCTGTTTGTATGTTTGCCTATCTGTTTGCCTGTCTGTCTGCTGTCTGTCTATTTATCTGTTAGTATGTCTGTCTGTGTCT
>NW_026387747.1:0-613 GCF_001194135.2 Octopus bimaculoides | reverse complement strand
AAGAGACCGATAGAATAAGTACTAGGCTTTCAACGAATAAGTCCTGGGGTTGATTTGGTCGACTATAGGCAGTGCTCCGGCATGGCCACAGTCAAATGACTGAAACAAGTATAAAAGTAAAAGAGTATTCTGTTCGTTTTCTTTTAGCGAACTGCTTAGTTGTGGCAACGTAAACAAAACAACACTGGTTGCCATGCAGTATGGGGCAGGAGACACACAGACACAAGCACACACGCGAAAACACACACACACACACACACACACACACGTAAGTTGGGATTCCACGTAGTTTCCATCTACCAATTTCACTCAGTCTGAATTGGTCGACCCAGAGCTATAGTAGAAGCCCTTTGTCTAAGGTGCCACGCATTGGGACTGAACCCGAAATCACAGTGAGGTTCTTAACCACAAAACCATGCCTGCACTTAATTACGATTATATTAGGGTTAAGGAGCGATTATTTACATCGAAGTTGAATCATTTAAAGTAATACAATTAGTTAAGGCAAAAGTATAAGTTCTATAGATAGGGAAAGCGAGGATGCTAGATGTATAAAATAGTGCTACTTAAATTTATAAGAATTTGAATGGGTGAAAAGAAAAAAAAAAAAAAA
>NW_026387746.1:0-1276 GCF_001194135.2 Octopus bimaculoides | reverse complement strand
GCCGAGATATTCTGGCACAACACCTAATTGATAATCCATTAATGATTGGCAGCCCTGATGTGGTGGTTGCCATCGATGAGTTTAAATTTATGCACCGAAAGTATCGCCGGGGTGCGCACTACAACGGCACTTGGGTGTTGGGTGGGGTTGAATTGAACAATCCCACCAATTGCTTCTTATCTATATGCCCGGATAATAGCCGGTCCATGGATTCCTTGGAATCCATTATCCGGCAACATGTCTGTCCAGGGAGCATTATTTTCATAGATGAATGAGCACGTTATCGTAATTTGCAGCAGCAAGGGTTCCTGCATTTAACGGTAAACCACTCAGTTTCATTTGTTGATGAAGCCACAGGTGTACACACAAATCATGTAGAAGAAATGTGGGCGCATGCTAAGTGCCAATATCGGCAACTTTATGGTACCTCATCCGAGTTGTTTCCCACATATTTAATAGAATTCATGTGGCGGAAGAGGTACTCCACTAGACAATTTGAGCACCTCTTTGCTCAAATTGCTGAGCAATACACATTTTAAATACATATATACATAACATACTGTTTTTTAAACAAACATTCTTAACTAATACAAGAATTCACATAAGATCAATAAAGAACACAAACACGTACTGAAACAGTGACTAAACTTATGTTGTTTTGTTGGGATTAATCCACCTTTAAAGTGAAAAAAACAAAACTGACGTATATGACAGGTATGTAAAATATATTTGTGTACTTTTTATTCGTGTTTTTGCAAGATTGCAAAAAATGTTTCGGAAAGCTAATATTTTAAAATTCTTGGGGAAGGGACAGGGTGACTGCGCCGAGTTTGCCCTTTATATTTTCTATATTTAACTGTGCGTGTATATTCCTATTTTTGCTTCTGTTCTCTTCTACTTCTCTACCAGAAACACCACCGAGTGGGGAACACTTCTCAAAAATAACCTGCAGTTGTTTCCTTCAAAATTCCTACTGCTCGAAATGTACATACATCAAGGTATATTTGTAGAAAATTTCACGAAAAAATATTCATTTTCCTGGAAGTTAAGAGGAATTTAAGTGGAATTTCCGAAAATTGTCCCCCACCCTCCTTCCAAAAGACTTTCACCGAAATTTTTTGTATATTCGGAATCTACATAATAAATAATATATGCATAGAAAATTTCATAAAATAATATTCATTTTTCTGAAAGTTACGACCTTCCAAAGTCAATGGGTACCACTATGTAGTTATGCCGTCAATGTTTTGTAAATATACCACGATTTTCACTAGAG
>NW_026387745.1:0-437 GCF_001194135.2 Octopus bimaculoides | reverse complement strand
AGTAATAATAATACTTTCCGATTTATGCACATGACCAGAAATTTTAGGGAAGGGGTAAGTTAAGGTTCCTGTTTTAGAAACATCTAGCAAATTTCAAGGGAAAATAGAAAACTATACCTTCTACCCCAGTGGATAGGTCATTTTACAGACTTTGTAGTGTAAGGATGACACCGATAAGATTTGAACTCAGAATGTAAACAGCAGGAACAATTAACCCAAAGCATTTTCCCCACGTTCTATTATGCCAGCTCACTAATGACCAGTATTTTCACAAGGTGACACATTCTCGAGGAAGAGTTCATGCAATTTAATCAACCACAGTATTTCTTAGAAGAATTTCTGGACTTGCAGTAGCGTGAGAACATGTCATATCTTTGAGCAAATAGAGCATAACTGTATAGTTTCCATTTACACTACTGCTGCAATGAGCACCCATA
>NW_026387744.1:1132-1298 GCF_001194135.2 Octopus bimaculoides | reverse complement strand
CGCCTTGTCTCACTTTTTGCACGTTTGGCATTTCTCTCCAGTCGTGGAATCTCACTATTTTGGAGGTGCATGTTAATGTGTCCGCGTCAAGGTCGCACTCGCTAAGCTGATTTACGTATGCTGTTGGTGCGCAGTATGCGAATTTGTATTTGGGTAATTCCATAGT
>NW_026387744.1:797-1122 GCF_001194135.2 Octopus bimaculoides | reverse complement strand
ATGCTGTTGGTGCGCAGTATGCGAATTTGTATTTGGGTAATTCCATAGTAGCGAAAGTTTCTGGTTGTATTGACGAGAACCCGTTGTTTGGTACTTTCGTAATTGTTTTTAAGTTACCGTGTCCGACGTATGTGCCGTTGTCGACCCATATTTCGAAATAGGGTAAAGGGCTTGGTAAGAATACTTCTTCGTTGTTTCTAGATGTCCATTCGCCACCCATCACGTTTGATATTTCGAAACCTACGGATTTGATTCTGTAAGATGTTGCCGTTTTTATAGTTTGTTCGAATTGTATCGGGTTTACCCATGATGTCAACCAGTAAGG
>NW_026387744.1:0-787 GCF_001194135.2 Octopus bimaculoides | reverse complement strand
TGTATCGGGTTTACCCATGATGTCAACCAGTAAGGGATGATGTAGTCCTCTGAAGTAACTTCTCCGTAGCAGCTGTGTCCCACGTTGTGATAACCCGCTTCGTTGCCTTGGAATTTCGTGAAATCTACTTTAGCTTGGTTCATTTGAGTTGTTTTAACTCCGTGTCGGAATCTTCTTTTGAAGCAGACTTCTCCACCGAAGTTTCCAGTGGATTCAGGGATCGATGCCGTTTGCAGTTTACTTCCAGCCCATCCTGCTGATGCAGCTGTTTCGCCTTCGTTGCTTGTCGATGCTTCAGCCATATTTTTAAGATCGTAATCGCTATGAGTAACGCTATTAGAATTACCGTTGGCGCTTCTGAACTTTTTATCAAGTCCGCTATAATGTTTAAGAGATATAGCTCCAGCTGCGAGGAGGCCAGTGGGTCCTTGTTTAACTGCGTTTCTGATGAATTTCTTGTCTGATTCCCAGGTGTCCTTATTAGGATCTTCGTAAGCGAGGTCATGTGTTTTGGCTATGGCATCTAATTTGTTTACTGGGATCTGATGTCGTCTGTATTTCAGATCAGTTCCAGGTCCTAAGAATTTATAGCCCGGCACGTGAAACTCTATTGTTTTGTCTGCGTTCCGATCCTTCTTCCTCGGCTGCATAACAGGAACTGAGCTGCTGCTCGTATACTTCCGGTTATATGCTGTATATCACGTGATATATGACGTTATATTCTTTAATTCCTAAACGCACAAGCGCTTCCGAAACGTATAAACTAGAGGGGGCACCTCTTTCTCCA
>NW_026387743.1:191-393 GCF_001194135.2 Octopus bimaculoides | reverse complement strand
CACACGAGCCAGTCCGGGGGCACTGGCAAACAATCCCGCTCGAAAGATTTTATGTGTCACCTGCCCAAGAGCCAGTCCAGGGGCACTGGCAACGACCCCTCTCGAAAGATTTCATGTGTCACCCGCACAGGAGCCGGCCCAGGGGCACCGGCAACGATCTCGCTCGAAAAGCCTCATGTGTCACCCGCATAAGAGCCAGTCA
>NW_026387743.1:0-181 GCF_001194135.2 Octopus bimaculoides | reverse complement strand
AACGATCTCGCTCGAAAAGCCTCATGTGTCACCCGCATAAGAGCCAGTCAGGGGGCACTTGCCACGATCTCGCACGAAAGATATCATGTGTCACCCGCACATGAGCCGGCCCAGGGGCACCGGCAACGATTTCGCTCAAAAGATTTCATGTGTCGCCCGCACACGAGCCAGTACGGGGGCA
>NW_026387742.1:0-221 GCF_001194135.2 Octopus bimaculoides | reverse complement strand
TGCAATAACATACAGATATAAACACACATGCATTTGCAGGTATGTACACAGATACACACGTGAACTTTTAAGCTCATTCCTTCTCACTGAAAGTTGTGATTATATTAACACTTTCTGTATACATACAAATATCTACATCTGTCTTTCATTGTATATGCATATGCATGCATGTATGTATGTATGTATAGATGGATGGATAGATAGATAGATAGATAGATAGA
>NW_026387741.1:0-668 GCF_001194135.2 Octopus bimaculoides | reverse complement strand
TATATATATATATATATATATATATATGTATATGTATATATATAGAGTTATATATATATATATATGTATATATATATGATATAAATCCCGTTCTGTCTCTGTGTGTAAAAGATTATAACGGCCGTATTTTTCAACTGATTTTCTCCAAACTGGGAACATACGTTACTTATGTTCCAGGGATGGTTTGAGATGAGTAACAGGCTCCTTGGTGGCAGAAAATACCCGTTCCTTGGTTACGTGGATAAGGGAGGTAACTCTTTGCGAAGTAATTCTCAGAAATTGATTGTCTTCCTTACATCCATTGGTCATAAAAAAATAAAAAGTATTGCGTTTTATATTACATTCACGTCTTTCAAAGTTTTTAACATATATACTTCCGGTTTTCTAGCGCCAATGACGTCTATATCTCACTTTTCACCTCTCTCTATCTATCTCTATCTCTCTATATCCCTGTATCTATGTCTCTCTATCCATCTCTATCTCTCTGTATCTATCTGTCCATAACCTATCTATCTATATCTTATTTGTCTAACTAGCTAGCTCTCTCTCTTCCCCTCTCTCTATATCCCACTCACTCTCCATTATTTTCACTTTCAATTTTCAGACGCTATTGTTTTCACTTTAAGTTCAATTGCTATTGTTTTCACTGTAAGTTTTCAATCGCTATT
>NW_026387740.1:0-310 GCF_001194135.2 Octopus bimaculoides | reverse complement strand
CTCTCTCTCTCTCTCTCTCTCTCTCCCTCCCTTCTTCTTCTAATGGGTTCTTAGTGCTTCTGTTATTCACACGGTGCATTGGCCATTTAACGGCTCTCCCACAAAATGTGTAAGCTTTTCCATTACTTTCTATTTTTGCTAAAAACCTTTAGAAGTTTATCTTAACTACGATGCGATTTTCTATAGATAAATGCCTTTATCGTAAATACAATGGGGTGTCTATGCATAGACTACTATAGCTCTTTAAAACTTTGAGATGATGTTTATACATAGTGAACATGTACGTAATTACCCAGATTGATAATTACCT
>NW_026387739.1:0-770 GCF_001194135.2 Octopus bimaculoides | reverse complement strand
ATTCAGGATCCGTTTAGAAAACGGAGAATCTTCCGGAGGCATGAATAATGCTTATTTAGCGTAATGTTCTGGTGAAATTGCGAGCTTTTTCAGACGATGGTCTTTTGTCTTGAGATGACGTTGTCGAATTAAGATTAAAGAAATCTGCATTTGTCTTTCTTTTATCTTGTGTTGCATCCAATGCCATCAAACCACGTGGAGACCGACAAAATTCTTATTCTACAGATTTAAATTCATAGAATACTTTATGTCGGCGTTTAGCCTTTCTAAGAACGTTTTACTAAGTATACCAAAGTCATTTTTGGCAGGATTAATGAGTCCTACATTTGGGTGAGATTTTAATATTTTCTTTTCTCCTTTTTTTCTTTCTTTTTGTTTTCCTCTGTGGTTTTGGGGTGTGAAGCTCTAGAAAGGTGTGCGATTTCATTGCGTATGTTGCACCTGGTGTTTTGTAATGCTGCAGTGCAAAACGTTCTTGTAAGTGTCTCTGATTAATCTCGTTTAAGCTCCTTGTTTTGTCTGCAAAATATGAATGATTTTAGGATATTTTTGGTGATGGTGAGGAATTTGTGCTATTTTTGTAATCTGAAATTAGTTTCAGAAAACGTTATTTCTGCAGCTAAATTCTAAATTCTTCAGTAAGTTCTTTGTTTCGGGATTTGAATCTGGGCTCCTTTACTTCTTCTGTGGTTCCGTTATATCTGTTCTGGTGAAGGTACGTCCTCTATTACCTACATTTTATTTCAATTTTCGTTTATATATATATATAT
>NW_026387738.1:0-362 GCF_001194135.2 Octopus bimaculoides | reverse complement strand
ATATATATTAACAAACTAAGGGAAATAATTCCTTCAAAGGAGTGTGTGAAACATCCAATTCACATCCAATTCACTGGTAAGTCAGTGCCAGTTGAATACCATATAAATATGGGTATAATACAAATTACAAAATAAAATTGAATAGAGAGATATAATTGACAATCCAATAATTCATTTATATTATAACATAATATACTATGAATATAATATGGCATAATATAAGATAACATAAACAATTATTAAAACATCAAAATGCCAACAATTTGTTTCGACTTATGTATATTTTTTTATATATAAACAATCCTCTTATATATAAGTCTCTTCATAGGCAGAGTTTAAAGATAGACGAAATTCTGTGTGAA
>NW_026387737.1:348-464 GCF_001194135.2 Octopus bimaculoides | reverse complement strand
CATATAGATGTAGGTATGTACATATATGCATGGATATATGCATATATTTAAATATTTATATTATTATATATATATGCGTACATACATATGTACAAATACATACATACATACGTATA
>NW_026387737.1:235-338 GCF_001194135.2 Octopus bimaculoides | reverse complement strand
ATATATATACGTCACAGGTGCGAAGCTGTATCGGCTTTTGCCTTTCCTTTGGGTAACACTGGTGGCGTTGAGAGGGGAGGCCGGTATGCATGGGCGACTGCTG
>NW_026387737.1:0-219 GCF_001194135.2 Octopus bimaculoides | reverse complement strand
CTTGCCCGGACTTTTGCCTGGGAGGGTAACTTTCTAGGTGCAATCCCATGATCCTTCATGACCGAAGGGAGTCTCAGCACACATATATATATACATATGTACATACATATGTATATACATGTATATACACATATGTATATACTTAGGGATATATATGTATATATACATAGGAATATATATGTAATAATACACATGTATATATTGGTGTGTGCATATGTA
>NW_026387736.1:0-420 GCF_001194135.2 Octopus bimaculoides | reverse complement strand
GTGAGAGTGCTATGTAAAAGAAATACAACTTGCCCGTAGACACATGGAATATTCCATGTGTCTACGTGAAAGATGTATTTCTTTTACATAGCACTCTCACTCCGCGGCCTCTGGATGTGTCAGCTCTAAAAGTTCAAACTGGTTCTTTGCTGTGGGCGTGGGCCAATTTTAGTGCGATCATCTTGTGGACTGTTCTAAGAATTCCTGACTATTTTTCAGTTTCCTAAGACTCTCTCCTCCTTTGTATACATATAGCCAAACGCAGACACGCTTACACACATTCATATATAGATATAATGCGTGAGCTCTCACACATTTATTGAGATGGAAAAAGAGATAGCTAGATAATAGATTGATAGATAGAGAAATAGATAAATAAGATCGATAGATAGGAAAATATAGACAGACAGACAAGCAGAC
>NW_026387735.1:0-504 GCF_001194135.2 Octopus bimaculoides | reverse complement strand
ATATATATATATATATACACACATATATATACACATATATATGTGTGTGTGTGTGTGACAAAAGTAAAGTAATTCACATAAATGCACAGGAGCACACACAAACACATACACACACACATACACACACACACATACACACACATACATATACATCTGCTGTTCTACACCCACGTATATTTCCCTTTCCCATTTCCATTCTAATTCATAATCAACGAAGATAGCTTTATTTGTCTTGATTAGAGAAAGATTTAACTTCTATTTCTAGGAGTTTCATTAAGCACGCTGGGACTCACCCGTGAAATTGTTGAGAACGTTCTTAAGTGTATATGGGGGTTTTCTAGTTCTATAAATATATATAATGACTTGATGAGTATAATGAAACAGGAATTGATTATACCTGTTTTGGTGGCAGGACAGATTTAGTAAACGAAATGATCTGAATAAACAATATCACTATCTGTCAATCGATCGATCAGTCAATCAGTCCCTGTCTGACTCTCTCTC
>NW_026387734.1:0-234 GCF_001194135.2 Octopus bimaculoides | reverse complement strand
ATATAATTGTATAATTGTGTGTATGTGTGATTAGTTATGGATGTGTGCATGTCTGTTTATACGGACACAGGCATACAGGCAAACATACATATATAGATACGTACATGTAAAGATACGACTGCGTTTGAGTTTGAGAGATTTTATAATTAAGTTTTTTTTTTTTTTTCATATTTCATTATTTGTCCTTGATGTAAAACAAAAATATTTAAAAACTCATTATTGTTTCCAGATATT
>NW_026387733.1:0-271 GCF_001194135.2 Octopus bimaculoides | reverse complement strand
TATTTATCTCCCTCTTTCTTCCCTTCTCCGTATATATATATATATATATATACATACACACACTCACATGGTTCCGGATTCAGTCCCACTGTGTGGCAGCTTCGGCAAGTGTTTTCTACTATAGCCTCGGACCGACCGCCCAAAGACTTGTGAATGGATTTGGTAGACAGAAACTGAAAGAAGCACGTCGTATATACATATATACGTACATACATATATACGTACATACATATATACATTAATACATACATACATATATATATATATATAT
>NW_026387732.1:0-385 GCF_001194135.2 Octopus bimaculoides | reverse complement strand
GTGGTTCTTGTTGTTGTGATGCATTTGTTGTAGTATTGGTGGTAGTTCTACTTGCATTTGTCGTCATGGTGGTGGCTTATTGCCGTGATGATGATGATGATGACGGCTGTTGTGATGGTGGTAGTCATAGTGGTTTCTGTTGCTGCTTATATATCTGTCTAACTACTTAAACTTCCCTTCTGTCTATCTATCTATCTATCTATCTATCTATCTATCTATCTATCTATCTATCTATCTATCTATCTATTATCTATTTATCTATCTATCTGTCTGTCTGTCTATCAATGTATGTATGTATGCATGTATCTATCTATACATTACACCATCTCCCTGTCTTTCTGTTTCTCCTTCTCTCCCCCTTCCCCAACTGTCTATATATATATAT
>NW_026387730.1:0-369 GCF_001194135.2 Octopus bimaculoides | reverse complement strand
GTTTGTATTCCTGTATACAGACAGCTTCCGTGACTTGTCTCAGCATTGCACCAGTGGGATGTGTGGACAAGATGTTTAATTTAAGACTCCATATTTGTTTCAGTCATTTGACTGCGGCCATGCTGGAGCACCGCCTTCATTCGAACAAACCGACCTCAGGACTTATTCTTTAGGAGCGTAGCACTTATTCTATCGCTTTTTTTGCCGAACCGCTGCGTTACGGAGACGTAAATACACCAACATCGGTTGTCAAGCGATGGTGGGGGAACAACCAGACATACACATATACATACATGCATATATATCGTGCATGTATGTATATATATATATATATATATGTGACTGGCTTCTTTTAGTTTCCATCTACCA
>NW_026387729.1:0-381 GCF_001194135.2 Octopus bimaculoides | reverse complement strand
ATATATATATATATATATATATATATATATATATACATGTAAGAATGTGCAATATATATTTTTATAACTAGAAAGTTATGTATATGTATGTATCTATGTATGTGTATGTGTGTAGACATACATATACATAACTGCATTTACTTCTGTTTTTTTTTAATATAAGTTTTGGTGTTTGTGTGTCTATATTTTTTTCTTTTTATCTCATGCCAAATGATGCGTCTAATTTCTTAAACTCTTCGGGTCCATCACTTCAGATAAGGAATTTGGATATTGTCTGGATCTTGTCTCCTTTCTTTAGTGTGCTGTCACGTTGACTAATCGCCAATAATAGACACAAACACACTCACACACCAGAACACATTATTTGATATATATATATAT
>NW_026387728.1:0-332 GCF_001194135.2 Octopus bimaculoides | reverse complement strand
TAGAGATGAGGGTTCTTTATTTTCCCAGATGATTTTTCTGCAAGAATCTAAGCATTGCCTACTTAACCTTGAATAAAAAAAATCTGCCCTTTCTGAACAGTTCAAGCTTCAAGTTCTCAACCAATACAAGGACTAACTATTGCATTACAGTACTTTTCAATTATTATTTGAATGACACCACTTGAATGTAAATTTTTTCTTTTTTTGAATGTGTGAGGTTGACTTTTCTCCAATACAAACTATTCATGTCAAATACATCATTTATTCTATAGAAAACTCAGAACTTATTTTTCAGCATGCTGCTTTGTTTTGTTTTGTTCTTATTTCCCCCA
>NW_026387727.1:0-318 GCF_001194135.2 Octopus bimaculoides | reverse complement strand
TCAAAATGAACTTGAGATCGAATACCAGTCGGTGGAGCCAGGACGTTTGCGCTCACATCTGTGAGGGGAGAAGGCGGCACGCTGTAAAGCCTCGAGAAGAAGGCTCCGAAACGGTGCGCATTCTCTCCTGATCACCTGTGAAACCTAGTGGCTTCCGGTATGTGGAGGTTTCGACTGACTGCACTTGCACTAGCAAGCTGTTTCTAAGTCTCGGTAGAGGTTTTTCCCCGCCTCATAAGAATTAATTTCCTATTTTTATTCGTTTGAATCATTATTTTTCATTTCTATTTTAATGACGACAGATACGTTTATAAAGTG
>NW_026387726.1:0-424 GCF_001194135.2 Octopus bimaculoides | reverse complement strand
TATATATATATACATACACAGACATATAGACATACATATGTACATATATACGTATATATACATACATATATACATATACATACACACATCCGTGTATGCCTAATGTATGTTTATATATTTATATGTTTTCTTTTTATTATATTTATATTTTAATACCGTTTGTTTGAGTATATTTATATAAGGGGTGAAATTTGTGAGTGACATGGTATTAGTGATACGTAAAACATAATACCTTCATACAGAAAGAGAAAAAAATGGAATGCATTTCAAATTAATTTTCAATTTTCAACAGTTTTCTTTCAGATTAATTAAACACAACCGTTTCACACTACGTAATGAGATATATACTTCAAAAGTCACATTTAAGTGAATTCAGAAAAATTAATTACTCAAGAATTTAAGAGAGGCAAAAAAAAAAAAAATG
>NW_026387725.1:0-395 GCF_001194135.2 Octopus bimaculoides | reverse complement strand
TATATATAAATATATATATATGTATGTATGTATGTATGCATGTATATACACACATATATATATGCATATGCTTATCTATGTACATACAGTAATCCTTTGACTATCTCTAGTGTTACATTCTAAAATACCCCACAACAGGTGAAAATCCACAAAGTAGAAACAGTATTGTAATGTATATTTTAAAATTTTTTAATAATTTGTATATATTTAGTTTATCATAAATGCCAACACCATGGAGGAATCGATGTAAGCTAAAAATGATAATCTGCAGTAGGTGAACTGCAATATGGCAAGGGATTACTGTAGGTATGTGTGTGTGTGTGTGTGTGTGTGTGCGTATTAATATATATGTATAAATATGTATGTGTACAGATATGTATAAATATCTGTGTGTA
>NW_026387724.1:3724-4802 GCF_001194135.2 Octopus bimaculoides | reverse complement strand
TGAATAAAGGAACACATACACACACACACACACACACACACACACAGATCCAACATAGGGAAGATTCCAGGAGAGGTGTTTATATAAAGATCGAACACAAAAGGTTTAAGGTTCTCTACAGCTGCTTCAGGCTGGTTTTATTTTTTATTGATTACATCATGAAGAAAAAGAAATATATTCTTCGGGTGAATTGAAAAATTCAAAATTTGATACAGGAAAATACCAAGATGTGGAATGTATTTTGAGCCTCTCATTGACCCGGAATTTTCCCTATGTTGGATCTGTAACTCACTGTGGATCATTAGCATGGGTATATAATTTAATATACATGCATATCTATATGTATGTGTATATTGATGTGATAGTGTACGTGTATATGTAAGTTTTTGGACATGTCCGTATATGCATGGATATATGCGGTAGGGTCTGTATACGATATATAAACGGATGGGCGGATCTCGACCCTAACAAAATTTCAAATTTTGGCACAAGACCAGTAATTCAGGTGAGAGATAAGTCGATTACATTGGCCCCCACTGTTCGACTAGTACTCCTTTTATCACTCCCCGGAAGAATAAGAGGCAAATTCGATCTCGGTTTGATTTGAACCCAGAAAGTAAACACAGGCGAATGCCACTAAATATTTATAGATATGTATGCATATTGTGTAATGTGTTTGTTAGTGCGTGTGTACTAAATGTGGATCTTTTTTTTAAACGGGGGCCACATTTTTCATTAACGAAACACTTTGAAACTTGGAACACTGGTAGAATGTGTCATATAAAACATCTTTTTCTCTTAGTCTCCTTAAAAAAAAAAGAAATCCCTAAGTTATTCCATGTTAAAGTTGTCGTATTTTTGTAATTTCAACCAATCACTGACGTCCATTCAGCCGATATACATTAAGTGCCGACTACATAAACAAACGATTCTGAAACAATTCTATCGGTGATAGGGTTAGGGTTAGAGTAAAACAGCAAATTTAAAATGAAAAAAGCAAATAAAACGAAGCTATGGCTTAATCAGTCAAAGGAGTAAATATAAACAACTGAATACTTGTCAGTGGTTGGTTGAAATT
>NW_026387724.1:0-553 GCF_001194135.2 Octopus bimaculoides | reverse complement strand
CGCCCGTTAGTGATGTCCTGTACTTAATGTGTATTAATCATTTTTACTCAATAATTGAACGCTACGCAGCCATGGTCAACAGTAAGCGAAAATCCTACAAGATTAGGTGAAAAGCGCTTTATAGGATTTATAAAACATGTGACATATTAATAAAAATCTGTAAATGTACAACCATCCAAATTTCTGAGTACCTTAATTTTTTTCTATAATATAATTCCCGTACATCACCTCCAAACCTTCCAATATATATATACATACATATATAGTTATAGTATATTCTGTTCAGAACGTAGTAGAATATAGTATAAAGCTCGTCTACCTTCTGACTTCACTCTTTGCTATCCAGTAGTAGTATTATACGTACTTCCAGGTGTGCGTTTCGGCTTCTCTAGTGTGTGCATAGATATTGAAGAAATGCGGAGCCAACAAGAAGGAATACGGTTGGAATATATATCTATCTATATATATAGAAATGAGAATGTGTGTGTGTCTGTCTGTCTGCTTGTCTGTGTGTGTGTGTGTGTGAATCCCTAAAACTCGAGAACTACGCAAC
>NW_026387723.1:0-450 GCF_001194135.2 Octopus bimaculoides | reverse complement strand
TGCTCCTGCCACCGTCTCGTAATCCTCTATGGCCTTGCCCACTAACCGTAGGTGGGCCATTTCAGTTACGATGATAGTGATGTCATCCACGTAAGCAGAAACCGATTTTCCACAACCTGGCTGTCTCGGGATGCCGCTCAATTTTCGCAGTAATGGCTCGAGGGCCATCACATCCAAAATCGGGGAGAGCGGACACCCTTGACGAACCGATCGTTTGATGTTGAACGGCATCGATATCAAGCCGTTCACCCGAACTACCGAGTCGATGTTGTCGTAAATCTCGATGATCCACCTGAGAAAACCAAGACCCAGACCGAACTGTGCCAGAACGGACACCAGGTAGCGATGGTCAACCCTATCGAATGCCTTAGATTGGTCTAAATGGACCAGTGCCCCACCTTTGCCAGCATCATTATTAAACCCTTCTAAAGTGTATCGTGTAAGATGGAG
>NW_026387722.1:0-379 GCF_001194135.2 Octopus bimaculoides | reverse complement strand
TATGCATATATTTATATATTATTTATATTATAATATGATCGAACGCCACGTATCCCCTTTCTTGTTTTTCTTCCTTTCTGTTTCTTCTCTCACCCTTTCCCTATTCTTCTCATCTCCCCTTCATCGTCCCCTCTCTCTCTTTCTCTCTCACTCCTCCTCCTTGAATCTCTCGTTGCTCACACGTGACCAACAGCCATACATCTTTCTTTCTTCCACTTCCTTCCTAAAGACAAGACGTGCTTCTACCTGTCTCTTCTCAAAGCTCGTTTTTCCAGCGTTCACCACTTCACATTGTCTTGGCTTAACAGCCCACACCGTTTATTTTTACCGTTTTGTTCTCACTGTCCTGTTTTTGTTACCACTTTCACCCTCCGCAAAA
>NW_026387721.1:116-274 GCF_001194135.2 Octopus bimaculoides | reverse complement strand
TCTGTCGATGTGTCTCTCTATCTGTCTGTCGATCTATCTATCTCTCTATCTATCTCTATTTATCTTTGTCTGTCTGTTTATGTATATCTATCTCTGTCTATCTATCTATCGATGTGTCTCTCTATCTGTCTGTCGATCTATCTATCTCTATTTATCTT
>NW_026387721.1:0-106 GCF_001194135.2 Octopus bimaculoides | reverse complement strand
TCTTTGTCTGTCTGTTTATGTATATCTATCTTTATCTATCTCTGTCTATCTATCTATCTATCGATGTGTCTCTATCTATCTATCTCTATTTATCTTTGTTTATGTA
>NW_026387720.1:0-484 GCF_001194135.2 Octopus bimaculoides | reverse complement strand
ATATATATATATATAATAGATAGATAAATATATGTATGTATACAGGTATGCACATATGTGCGTGTACATATATATGTATAAATCTATATATATAGATATATATGTATGTAACTAAACACACACATATATATATATATATATATATATATATATATATATATACATAGCTTCCATGAACACATATTTCATAATTTAAATATGACAACAAGCGAAATGGCTCGAGCTGCAGGCAGGAAGCAATAAATTGCATTATTATAAGCCAACGTTTATGCAAAATATTGTGTAGGCGTGAGTTCATTAAATACCTGGAAGCGGTATTTCTGAAGCATGGCTAATAACTAATGATGTTTTATTACGGTCAATATATTGCTGAATCAGATGCGGTGTGGAATAGCTAGATAACGGGAAGTAGAATTTACAAGGTAATTAAATAAATAACTAATTATAGATACATATGTGTATAAATATATGTATGTGCGTCTGT
>NW_026387719.1:0-308 GCF_001194135.2 Octopus bimaculoides | reverse complement strand
AAGCATTTTGTCCGGCTCGCTAAAATTTCTGTTAACGGGCCGTATTCTTAATAATAATAATAATGGTTTCAAATTATGCCACAAGGGCAGCTATTTTAGGGGAACATATGTGTCAACCACATTCACCCCACTGTTCAACTGGTACTTAATTTATGGACCCCGAAAGGATGAAAGGCAAAGTCGACTTCGGCGGAATTTGAACTCAGAACGTAACATCAGACGAAATACCGCTAAGCATTTCACTTGGCGTACTAACGGTTCTGCCAACTCGCCGCCTTAATAATAATAATGATAATAATAATAATAAT
>NW_026387718.1:0-455 GCF_001194135.2 Octopus bimaculoides | reverse complement strand
CTAAGTCTTAAGTGTATATATATATGGGCAACACACACACTAAATAAAAACGATGTTAGTAAGTAAGAGTGTTTTAAAAAAGATTGTTAAATTTTCAGATTAACACCCGTACGATTTTCACTACAGTGTTAGGGTTAGGGTTTGTTAGGGTTAGGGTTTGTTAGGGTTAGGTAGGTAATGATGCGGGTATTAATCTCAAGATTTACGAAAAGATTTTCAAAAAAAAACTCACAGTTTGTAGGGAATAAATGTTTGTTGATCGTATTTGAGAAAGATGTCTCGATGGTGAAGGACGGTGTTAGAAATGGAAAGTAAACTTATAATTCCTGCCAATTAGAATGAGGTTATTGGTAACCATAGGTACATGTATATGTGTGTATTTACGTATGATTGGTAGTGTGTCTATTTATTTGACTCTCACTCTCCTTCGTTTGTCTGTCATTACAGTATCGAAA
>NW_026387717.1:0-424 GCF_001194135.2 Octopus bimaculoides | reverse complement strand
CATCATCATCATCATTTAACATCTCTCTCTCCTTCTCTCTTTCACTCTCTCCCTCCCGCCATCTCTCTCTTACTCCCTCTTTCTTTCACTCTCTTACTCCCTCTTTTTCCCCTCTCTCCCTCTCTCTCTCTCATAAATATATATATGTATATATACATTTGCTAGCTAAAAGATGGATGTGAAATAATGACTTTATACATACTTTTTACTCTTTTACTTGTTTCAGTCATTTGACTGCAGCCATGCTGGAGCACCGCCTTTAGTCGAGCAAATTTTGTCAGAGGCCCTTAGCATATTAATGTGGATCCTAAATTTACTATTTTGCTGTGTGGACCTCCCAAAATCTTATAAGGACCCTTAGGTGCCATACTCTTTACTTTTTTACTCTTTTACTTGTTTCAGTTATTTGACTGTGGCCATGCTG
>NW_026387716.1:430-711 GCF_001194135.2 Octopus bimaculoides | reverse complement strand
CCCTGCAAATTTCAAATCTAAGCGTTGCGAAACACATTTTGAAGCATTTCGGGAGTTATCTCCTGCACTGCGAATTGAATGCATTCTTTAAGTTCAGCTATCGCTGCATCCTGGGGATGGAGGTAGAGAAAATGATCCTGGGCAAACTGAAAAAATGCTGTTGTGTACAAATGAGTGGGATTCAAGAGGAATTAAAATAAAATTATAAAAACTTTTTCTAATTTATACACTTTTAACACACTGAACATGTAGAACAAAAATAAAGTTAATTTTTTAACAAA
>NW_026387716.1:0-420 GCF_001194135.2 Octopus bimaculoides | reverse complement strand
CTTGTATATATATCTTGTATTTGTTTTAGTCGTTAGATGGCAGCCATGTTGGAGTACGACCTTGAATTTTTAATCAACCCCAGAACCTACTTATTCTATCTTTTGCCAAACTATTAAGTCATAGGGATGTAAAGACACCGACACTGGTTGTCAAGCAGTAGTTGGGAAACAAACACACAATTTTATATATTTATATACAATGGGCTTCTTTCAGTTTCTGTCTGCAAGAGGTTATAGTAGAAGACACTTGCCCTAGGTGCCATGTAATGGGACTGAACCTAGATCCATGTGATTGGAAAGCAGACTGTTGCCACACAGCCACATCTGTGCAGCGATATCAATTGAAAGGTATTGCAGAACGCATAACTGAATGATGAAGGAAACCCTAGAAATAATTTTATGTAAGGACAAATTAATTGA
>NW_026387714.1:0-219 GCF_001194135.2 Octopus bimaculoides | reverse complement strand
AAACCCACTTAGAAGCTTCCAGCTGTCTGACAGTTATCGAATGTATTAGCTTCTGCGTGGGGCCCTAGGTATATTTTCCCAGCTAATAAGCAGGCACACGCTGAGGTTGTGACAGCTGCAACAATTTCTTGATGGTGGACGTGTGTTGGCACCATTTGTGAGACACGTCTTTCCACAGCTCGGTCTCCTTGACAGGGCTGTAGTTCTTGGTGAAGGAAA
>NW_026387713.1:0-248 GCF_001194135.2 Octopus bimaculoides | reverse complement strand
ACACACACACACACACACACACACACACACACACACAAATACAGACATACCACACACAGCCCTCTTTACTGACCGCTACTGCTGTTTGACCCTTCCCGACCTTTCTTAACCTAAACTCCGCCTCATTTTATCCCTCCTTCCAAATCAGAGAAGTTGTTGATTTTTGTATTGTTGCTGTTGTTGTTTGTGACCAACCCAGTTGAAACCAGCTCTGGCTCTGTAGTACAAATGTCTTGTTTTCATAAGTT
>NW_026387712.1:0-1089 GCF_001194135.2 Octopus bimaculoides | reverse complement strand
TATACATATAAACATATATATATATATACATATAAACATATATATATATAAAAACACATATATATATACATATAAACACACATATATATATCTGTAAAAATATGTGACACTTATTCAGTAGCCATGAAAAAACTCTGAGTTTCCGAAGCCTGGGCGGCGTTCTGCTCCAGCCATCTCTTCAGTTATCCAACTACCGGAGATTCTATTTGAAAAACCGTTATAAGGACGAAAACAAAGGGAAATAAGCAACCATAAACAAAGGGAAATTACTGTGTGGTGTCAAAACCTGTCTAAATTTGCGTATATCATACACGCACATACCTCAAAGTGCGCACGTTTATATCTATGTGCGCACGTAATCTCACACTTATGCTGTTCCTTGTGCGTATCTGTAAGCGCACGGAAAAGAGGTTTGGAGGGGAGGAAAAAACAGAAATACTATATGTGGGAAAATACATTAACCCTATACCTATGTAGGAACCTAAAAATAATTAAAATTATATTATAATATCAAAATATTTAAAAAATTAATATTCAGGTAAAAAGGTGAAAGAACTTAAAATGGGAGCGTGTCAGTGCTGCCCATCAGCACAAAATATAAAAAAATATAAATACAGTATACGAAATAATTATAGAGGCACAAAAATAATAAAAATAGATATGTAATAGGAAGCAAGTCCAATCTGTAACCTCAGGGGGACCAAAAATGTAGCAAATATTTGGTCACATGTGGACATGATCCGAAGAGTTCAGTCTTTGAATTTAGACATGTGGTAGGGTCCAAGCTGCCTTTCCAGATGAGCCATCTTTCCATATCACACAGACCACACCTTCCGCTGCCGCTGGTGTAGGGTTTGTACTTAGCTAGGATCTTCCAATGGATGTTGTAACCGTCACACTTATCTCTTAAAGACCATATATGACTGGATAATTTTGTCGTTTTTCTTTTTTTCCAGTGCCTAAAACTCAAGGTGTGATTGTTGTATCTGGCCTTGAAGTTACCCCTGTGAGGCCCACGTATTTCTTCGTGGACACTGCCTTCTTAGTGGATACGGAATCTACGGTGGCTTCATAAATGATGGTTTCAGA
>NW_026387711.1:0-842 GCF_001194135.2 Octopus bimaculoides | reverse complement strand
TGTATGTATGTATGTATGTATGTATGTATGTATGTATGTATGTACGATATGAAATTCTTTCGGCCACAAAATTAAGATAAGTTTTCCGAATTAACGTTAATGGGGAAGACAATTTTTGAATGCCACTCACGTAACTACTTTTAAAAGATGTCGATAGTTGGTGCCTTGTCTTCTTTTGGTATCTTGTGTACAAATTGAAAGGAGACATCTTATGTGAAACGCATCATTGAGTTGTTTTGACTCCGGAAGATGTGCTGGCGTTTAAAAACAGGCAAAGCAATTTTACTTTCAATTTTAGCATTTGAGTCTACCGTAGAAGCAGGTTAGTCAAATAAAATGACGTTTTTGATTGGGTCATCATCAATTATTGTAACAAAGCTTAACTTGACTGTGATGCTTTTGAGTTATACTGATGAGCAAATTCAGCTTTTGTAACACTAATTGTGTGACCTAAAGCTTTGCATGACTCGGAAAATCTATTCATTATTATTATATTTTTTTCTTTCATCACACAATAACAATAACAGTTTTGATGCCCAATGTTCTGATCATTTCCGTGTTTCAAATGGAACTAAATAAGGTTTCATTCGTGCTCCTGTATTATTTGAAATCTCTCATGCTCAAATATGCGTTTGATGGTTGTGATGATTGCCTAGCTGTGCAGTTTCGCTCTAGCGCAGGTCTGTTTTATGCAAAAAGGTCCATTATGATGATTAAACTAGAGCTTCATTTGTTACGGGAGTTACTTTCTGCAAATGATTGAGCACCAGTAGTTCATTGTTTGGAAGATATGCTGTAAGACATTTTAAATACAATACATACATACGTATATATATATGTAT
>NW_026387710.1:0-574 GCF_001194135.2 Octopus bimaculoides | reverse complement strand
ATAGATAGATAGATAGATAGATAGATAGATGGATAGATAGATAGACTGATGGATATTTCTTGTGATTAATACACTTATAAAAAAGTATATATCTGTAGATGTGTATACAGATTTGTTGTCAAATGGACCGTAGTTTTGTTATTGTCAACATAATACAATAAACAAATACAATTTTAAATGGTTCAGTGAACTGATATGCAGCCAGATCCGATAAACTGATGCGCAAAGAAATGTACAGAAGACAAACTAATTATTTTCGAAATGAAGAGTGAATACTGCATATGCAGACATTGATGAATACAGTACATAGAGTGACGCTTGCTGTTTTTGCATCAAAATTGAGCGTGTGTAATTATATGAAAGAATTGAGGAAAGAGTTAAGTAATGTGAGTAAAATATTAATTAGATTTTTGAAATGTATTGAATAATAATACAATTTCAGCCGAAATTTATAATGTGAAATAGTGAATTAAATTCTAGAATGTTTCGATTTTGATGAATCATATATCATCGCCGGAAAATTCGAGTAAAATATAATTATGTATAAAACACATATTCATGAATATGTATACAT
>NW_026387709.1:0-738 GCF_001194135.2 Octopus bimaculoides | reverse complement strand
CCAGCCATGAGACTCGAACTCACATCTCTGTGATTACGCGTCAAGTGTTTAAATTAGTTTATATTTTACGTTTATAATTTTAGTTTAACCTAAAACTTCGTTTCAATTGTATTTTAAACGAAAGATTTGTTAAGATAAGATTTGCATATAATATTTCTGTTAGTCTATATTGTTTCTTAGTCTTATTCTTTTGAATCTATAATTACTTAGATTTTAACGTTCAATAAAATGTTTACAATTATAGTTAATTATTTTATTATGATTGAAGTTATATAAAGTTTACTCTTTCATTCATGATAGAGCTTTCATTCATGTTTTTATATCTCTTTATTCTATTCTTTTTCTTTACGCAATATCTTCATGAGACTTATTTCTAATAAACGTTTTAGTTCTGAGTTTAACGTCTAAAATTTTAGTTTAAACTATAGCATCGTTGAGTTAAGTATTACTTCTATCTTTATTAATTTAACCTAAGACTTCGTTTAAATTGTATTTTAAACGAAAGATTCGTTGAGATTAGTTTTGCATATATTTCTGTTAGTTTATATTATAATAAACGTAAAATTAATTATAGCAGGTTTATAATTTTTGATATTTTAAATAATATTTTTCTATCTTAATATAATAAGTATTTTTATATACATTCATTTGTTATTTATTGTTGGTTGATATATACATTTATTATTAGTATTATTATTATTATTGTTGTTGTATTTTGACCTGAAGATTAGCTATATT
>NW_026387708.1:0-300 GCF_001194135.2 Octopus bimaculoides | reverse complement strand
GCACAGCATTCAGTTACTCAATAAATGGAAAATGCATTAAATACAACAAAGTGTACACGTAGGACAGATACAGAAGAACCCTGATTCTTCATCAGAAGTGTAAGTTGGATTATATTATATCAATATTATGCATAAAATATGTCCTGGCAATATAAATCATTTTAATATCTCTTGCTTAGCATGTTTTGTGTGATTCTTTCTTTAAAAACATAATCCAGTTTGAGATAATTGAATTACAATGACTACTGCAGTTGTTGTTGTTGTTAATGGTGGAAGTGATGGCTAGATCTCTCGATCCTC
>NW_026387707.1:0-931 GCF_001194135.2 Octopus bimaculoides | reverse complement strand
ATATATATATATATAAATATATATACGTATATATGCCACATAAGAAATAAATGCTGCTACTACTACAACATTCAATACTATTACCACTACAATTGTTTCTGATTCTTTTGCTATCTCTCCACTGTTTTGTTGTTATTGCTAAAGTTGTTTGCATCTTTTGTTGTTTTTTGTATTTTTCTTTTTGTTAATTTTATCATTATTGCTTTTGGAGTTGTTAGTACTGCCGCTATTTTTGTTCTTGTTGTTGTGGTGGTGGGGGTGGGAGTAAGATATTGTTGTTGTTTTGTCTATATTCGGTCCCGGAAGCATGTTTATATTTAGTCTATATCACAGTAACCTTCAGCTAATAAAATATATAAACAACAAAAGGAATCACTAACAGCTAATCAATCGACAGCATACGGTAATAGTTAACAAATGACGTCAAATACAAACAAATATGAACGCCAAGTAGAAAAATAATCAAACTGACAAAGACAAATTAATGATTTGTGCAGTAATAATAACTGTGATTTCATCGTCAATAGATACAACAACAAGGACGAAATAAACGTTCTGAGTAAATTCTGAAGCATTCCTTTCTTTAAACAGTTCAGTGTTTGTTTAAGGGTTTCCTTTAGGCTACAGTTTTGCTAACAAACGTCATTACTGAACGAACGATTTAGCCTCCACCTTCCCACTGCCAACAATTTTAGTTCGTTGCTGTACACCGATTGAGCAATTTCAAGCTAGATTAAGGAGGCAACAATTTCTTCTCAATTTGGCTTCGTCTTTCTTTTATATTTCATGTGCATGTTTTGTTTTTATTCTTATTGCGTTGCTTTAATGTTTCCAATGTTCAGGGAGGAAATGTATCTCAGTTTGGTAAACATATGTACATACCAACTAAGCATGCACCGTCATATCATCTAGTTGTCTTTATACCCATCTA
>NW_026387706.1:0-255 GCF_001194135.2 Octopus bimaculoides | reverse complement strand
CTAAACCTTTTTTATTTTCTCTCCCTGTTTATTTCTGTGTTCCTTTTTGTTGAAGAGTGTAGGCTCGAAACGTAAAAGAATTTCTCACTTCCCGAGTATTAAACTAATACATCTGGTTGTTGTTTACACACCCGTTTTCATCTTTTGTTTTGTTTTTCTGAAAATTCCAACTATATATATATATATATATATATATGTGTGTGTGTGTATAATGTATGTATGCATTTATAAACTCACACAAACATATATATGACA
>NW_026387705.1:0-613 GCF_001194135.2 Octopus bimaculoides | reverse complement strand
ATTGTTTTACCACGAAATAACAGCCAGAATTCGACACCTGCGAGGAACCCATCTGTATCAAGTAGCCCGGCTCGGCATAGAAGCCGCAACTGCACGACATGTGACTTAGCTCTGCCTCAACCTCTTATATACAGACTTTCAATCTACTGTGTACCTTAACTGAGAACTTGTATTTCTTATCCGTGTTACAGACTCTTTTCTATGCTCTGTATCTCTTGCATTCACATACATATATTTGTATACACACTCTTGTTTACATGACGGCCTGTCTTATATTGTGTTTTATTATGTCGCATTCACACTCACACAGACATTCTAGTTGACAACCAATAAACGTTACTGTTATACATCTTTACCGGTTGAGTCATCTCTATCTTTTCCTTGCTGGCATTTCCTAGTTCTCTTATGTTATAGTATTATAACATATCATATATTTTTGTGTCGACTGTGCGACGCGTTAAAAGGAGCCTGTTTCCATTCGTCACCATTCTCCTTTGGTTCGCACGGGCGTTTCTCTACATATATATAGCAATAAGAAAATGTAGGGGAATAAGTGGTATTCATCACGTGTTTGTATATTGTTATTATTGTCCTTTTAGTAAACAAATAAACA
>NW_026387704.1:0-223 GCF_001194135.2 Octopus bimaculoides | reverse complement strand
GGGACTGAACCCGGAACCATGTGGTTGGGAAGCAACCTTCTTACCACACATCCACGCCTGCAGGTTTTCCAAGCCCGTCAAAGTATTCACGAGGGTCGCCGTTACTTAACTTCGTTGATCATAGGAGAACCGGTGCAGTCAACATAAGCCATTTGTATATGCATATATAGCTTAACTTTATAAACGAAGAAATAAGCCTCTCGTTTAAACAATTTTATATTTT
>NW_026387703.1:0-547 GCF_001194135.2 Octopus bimaculoides | reverse complement strand
TTAGCTAATTTATGTATTTATATAAACCCTATTTTATGTTACTAATTGTTTTAGTTATGATTTGTAGTAGTAGAATGTGTATAAATTAGCACGAGATTACAAAGGATATATTACATATTCAGAATAAGATTAAACTAAGGTGTTTATAAAATAAATAAATTAATTAATGAAAATAGTTTAAATTATTGTAATTTAGCTTCATTTTTGTATATTATATATAATGCATTTTACATATTTTAGATTTAAGTTATTTAGACTTCAGAATTTTCAAGTAAATGATATACTACAGTTAATTTTTTTCTTATTCTCACATCTAAAATACATTATGTCATCTTAACGGTTTAAATACATATTTCTATCTCGTTATTCCATCATGCAATATATTTCTTATAAATGCTAAGTTCAACGTATTACGTTTAAAATTTTAGTTTAACAGCAATTCTTCGTTAAGATAAGTTATGATTTTATTTTAAGAAATATTGTTAAAGGTTTTTTGATTATTTATTGTTAAAACAAGTATTTTTTTAATATATTTATTTGATATTTA
>NW_026387702.1:0-644 GCF_001194135.2 Octopus bimaculoides | reverse complement strand
CAACTTACCACGTGGGGATAATCGAAATTCCTCTTTCTCTGTTACTACTATATATATAATACATATATTCATACATATATATCATCATCATTATCATCATCATTCAACGTCCGCTTTCCATGCTGGCATGGATTGGACGGAGGACTGGTGAGCCAGAAGGCTGCACCAGGTTCCAATCTGATCTGGCAGAGTTTCTACAGCTGGATGCCCTTCCTAATGCCAACCACTCCAAGAGTCTAGTGGGGTCTTTTACGTTCCACTGGCACGAGAGCCAGTCAGGTGGTTCTGGCAATGACCACACTTAAAAGGTGTTTTTTTATGTGCTGCCTGCATGGGAGCCAGTCCAGAGCACTGGGAACGACTACGCTCGAATGTTGTTTTTTACGTGCCACCAGGATATGTGCCGGTAAGGGGACACTAGCAATGATCACGCTCGAATGGTGCTTTTTACATGCCACTGGCAAGGGAGCCAATCCATGGCCCTGGCAAAGATCACGCTTGGATGGGCTTTCAACATTCCACTGGCAAGAGTATCAATCAGGTGGTACTGTCATTGGCAACGTCAGTGATTTTGATTTGATTATATATATATATGTATATGCTCGTGTGTATATATATATATATATATATATATATATATATAT
>NW_026387701.1:609-2392 GCF_001194135.2 Octopus bimaculoides | reverse complement strand
TTTACTAGGTTCAGTCATTTGACTGCGGTGATGCTGGAGCACCGCCTTTAGTCATCGAATAAATCATCTCCAGAACTTATTCTTTGTAAGCCTAGGACTTATACTATCGGTCTCTGTTGCCGAACAGCTAGATTACGGGGACATAAATACACCAACGTCGGTTGTCTGGTCTGATACTCAAGAGATGGTTGTGTGGTTCAAGTTTCTAGAAATTAGTAAGACTAGTAAATTCTTGCAACTAGATATAGAGAGCTACTATGTCACTACCAACCCGATCGTTCTTAATCAAGCTCCGATTTTTAGCATTAAAAATTCTGATTTGTCCCGACGCGAAATAGATATTATACTTGCCACGCGTGCCACTCCATTAAATTTTGATGGTAGATTACGGAGTAGATTAGACAGGGAAAATGCATTTAATATAGCAATGGGCTCACATGATACTGCTCAGGCCAGTGACCTAGTCGGAGTATATATCCTTTCAGTAATCCAGTCTTCCTTTTCGGAAGTAACAGAAGGTCTCTATATAGGGATGACGCCTTACTTTTTCTAGACAGAAGTAGTAAAGTACAGTTAGAAAGGAATCAGAAAATTTTCTTTAGACTCTTCAAAAATTTAGGACTAAACATTACTATAGGTAAAGATTATCGTAGAGTGAATTTTCTTGACGCTACCTTCTGTCTTGATACTGAATTATTTGAACCATTTCATAAGCCAAATGATCATATTAAGTACATTAACGTTGCATCCAATCATCCACCCTCGATTATACGGAGACTAGTTAAGAATATTTCTACTAGAATCTCTAGATTATCTGCTAACAATAAAATTTTCGAATCACATGCATCTTATTACAATGATGCTCTAGCTAGGGCTGGGTACCGTGTTGAAATTCAATATATACAAGAAGCAGGCATAAGCAACGCTGGTAATTCCTACAACTGCGATGCACTTCGTATGCCACCACAACGTTACCGTTTGAGAACTCATTCAGATAAAGAATACAGGCCAGAAAGAATTGGGTTTATCAATGAAATACCAACGAAAACAAATAGACTCATGCGACATAATAATTTAACTGCTTGTTCCAATCCTGTACAACACACTCGATCAAATAGACCTAACAACAGATATAGGAATCAGGATGTCCTCTGGTTTGACCCAATTTTCTGTTTGCATGCTTCAACCAAGATCGCTGGAAAATTTTTTGTTGCTTTGGACAAGTGTTTTCCTAAGTATAATTGGTATCATGCTATTTTTAATCGACACACTGTGAAAGTATCCTACGCCAACTCTGCTAATTTACAGCAGCTTATGTATCGCATAAACAATAGCAAAATGCGGCAAAGGTTCAATAACCCACCTACTGGATCTCGTGGGTATTTGCATCTAAATACCAACCAAGGAGATGTAAACTGCATCGACAAACAGCAACTACGACCACTTTGTAGTAGTAGAAATACTCATGGTACAACTAGCACGGTAACAACGCCGGTTAATTGAGTCAGGACTGCCTTATATACAAATAAATACGATAAATGCTCATGCAAAGATGAGTCAAAATGTCCTTTGATGAATCTCTGTATGAGTACAAATTTTGTATATAAATGTACCGTGCACACAAAGGGAGGGCCCTATGTTTACATTGGGCAGGCGGCTGATTCACTTAAGAATCATAACCATGTTGCCAGCTGTCGTAACCATGTTGCCAGCTATCGTAACCATGTTGCCAGCTTTAAGACAATCAATAAGAGACATTTAACATCTTTAGCAGATTTTGTAT
>NW_026387701.1:0-599 GCF_001194135.2 Octopus bimaculoides | reverse complement strand
ACCATGTTGCCAGCTTTAAGACAATCAATAAGAGACATTTAACATCTTTAGCAGATTTTGTATGGTGACTCAAAGAAGATAAAACAAAGTACAGCATTAATTGGTTCATAGTAAGGTATGCAAAACCATACAATATAATTTCCAGGAGATGTCGTCTCTGCTCCGAGGAATCCCTGTCTATTCTGTGGACTAACAAGAAGATAATTAATAGAATTTCTGAACGACTATCGAGATGCCTACACGCATATAAATGTACTTTCGAACAATGCAGTGAGAATGAATTTTGAGTAGCCAATAACTTAATTTAATTTACTTTACTTTAAGGTATGGGTGACTTAAGTTTATTTTTAACCTTCCCGTTCTTATAAACACCAAGTAAATAACTAACTCGCTTTTTGATGATGAGTGCACCAAACCTCACATGTGTGTATGCTCACATTTTTGCGGATGCTTGTATGAGCGTGAGTATTCGTGCCACGCAGCTTGCCCGAGGACGTTTATCTGTGAACGGTTATTTTCAATACTTTTCTCGCTGGATTACATGTTCGTTTCTCTTTTTGTCATCTGCGGTTTTATTTTTGATTTTCTATATAAATGAA
>NW_026387700.1:0-722 GCF_001194135.2 Octopus bimaculoides | reverse complement strand
ATATATATATATATATACATATATCTTTATATATAACTCCGCACACGAATGAAAATGCAAACACTCATACATATACATACATGCATGCATATATATATACATACTTACATACAAACACACATAAATGCATATATAGATACGTGCACAGATAACACACGCACGCCCAAGCATACATAGACATATGCTATCATTTGTATTATTCGCTAAGTAGACCGCGCGCCACCACAACACCTTCTACAAGTTGTTTGAATGTTAGGTATCCGTGCCATATAATCAGTGAAGAAACGATTTATGTACTTCTTGATTTCATGGTTTATCCATCTAGCGGCAACTCTGGACATTAGAAACTATCATATTGTTCTCAAAGAAAGGGGTGTTTTCGATTCCATCGCAAATGACACCAAAGTATTACATATGGCAATATAAGGTATCCAGTCATGCAATGCAATCTCTTCAAGCTAGGGTTTTTTTCTTTTTTGTCTTATTTTATTTTCTGTTTTTTTTTCTTTACTTCTTATCTTTATTTGTATTTTCTACTTTCTTAGATTATATATTACTAAAGACGGTAAATATTGCGAACTGTTGCCTAGATGGCGCCAGTAGTAGTAGTAGTAGTAGTAGTAGTAGTAGTAGTAGTAGTAGTAGTAGTAACAGCAGCAGTAGTAGTAACAGCAGCAGCAGTAGCTGCGGTAGCAACACCAGCAGCAGCAGCAGCAGCAGCA
>NW_026387699.1:2796-3423 GCF_001194135.2 Octopus bimaculoides | reverse complement strand
ATATATATATATATATATATATATATATATATATATATATAATTACATAGATGCATATATCATCTACAGAGGAGAGAGACCTTACGCCAATGCAGAGACAGTGTGATGAAAATACCATCTAGAATTAAGCAATTCTTAACCTAAATCCATGACTGATTTACCAAGACATATCTACAGTATTTCAGCGGTTTCATGTTCTTTCGTGTGGAATATCAAAGCTGAATAGAAATAAAGACAGTGTTTAAAATGGAGAAAAGGCTGAGAGCTTTACAGCGATGTTCCTTCTGTGTTTCTCGTCTGATATTGTTGAAAAATAATGATGGTTAGCTTTTTGTTTTCTTTGACTTGTTGGTTTTTGTATTTATTTTTGTCTTTGTTGTTTATATTACGAAATATATGAAGCGAGACTAGAATCTAAAGACTATATACATATGCATGTGTGTGTGTGTATGTATATATATATATATATATTATATATGTATTTGTATATATATATATATATATTATATTTGTATATATATATATATATATATATATATATATAATATATGTATGTGTATATATATATTATATATGTATGTGTATATATATATATATATATATATTATATTTGTATATATATATATA
>NW_026387699.1:0-2140 GCF_001194135.2 Octopus bimaculoides | reverse complement strand
ATATATATATATATATATATATATATATATATATATATATATATATATATATATATATATATATATACATATATACGCATGAATTCTTATGTGTGTGTGTGTTTAAGTGTTTATATGTGTGTCTGTTCTTGTGGTTCAGTATATAACGTGTGTGGGAGGCTTAATATAAATGATAGAAATTATGTGAATGTTATCAGTGTCACCAACATATTGACTGAGATATTTACCAAGGAAAGTGTTAGTCAGCAGTAGCCATGTGAGCAGGCGAGAAGACGCTACTTGTGAGAAGAGTATGCGTTGTTTATGATGGTCAGTTGAATCGGGTAACCGGAGATTGCAATTCTATAGAAAATATTCTGGGCTGGAATATTATATTGGACACGATTACATATGCACATGCCGCCTCACATAGAAACATACGCAAACACACATGCACATACACACACACACACACACACACATATCGTGGCGGTGCATCAGCTTGGTCACAACCTTAGGAATCATACGTATAAAAATATATATATTTACGCATGTATGCATGTACATATGAATGTGTGCGAGCACGTATTCCATTGGAAAACAATTTATTTGACAATGTTCCATTCCGTATAATTCAAAGGATTGGATTTGTCATACTGTGTCATATTCCCGATTCCTGAGAACTACCTTAAGGGTCCGGGTGTCTTTTGAGGGCTCAGCGACTTGCACGTTAATTTCACGAGCAGGCTGTCCCGTTCATCGGATCAACGAAATTGTTGCGTTCACAGACACGGTATGAAAGACAGTCGGATGGATTGTACCTATAATTCTGGAGAAACTCTCTTGTCTCATACAGTGTGACATCGATTGTTTCTGACAATGACAAAGATGGCACACACGTCGGCGGAATACTCAGCCATTTACAAGGTAATTCAAGAAGAGCTAATTCATTTGATCGAAGAACTAAATGCTCTTTGTCGAAAGACGGTAAAAAAAAAGTCGTTAGACATGGCTAATCAGGAAAATCAGCCAACTCTGACCATTCTGTTATGATTGCTGGTGTTCCCAGTTTATGAGAACATATTGGAAATCTCTCTCTCTCTCTATTTATCTATCAATTAATCTATCTATATACCTATCTGTCTGTCTCTCTCTGTCTGTCTGTCTCTCTCTGTCTGTCTGTCTCTCTCTGTCTGTCTGTCTCTCTCTGTCTGTCTGTCTCTCTCTGTCTGTCTGTCTCTCTCTGTCTGTCTGTCTCTCTCTGTCTGTCTGTCTCTCTCTGTCTGTCTGTCTCTCTCTGTCTGTCTGTCTGTCTCTCTCTGTCTGTCTGTCTGTCTCTGTCTGTCTGTCTGTCTGTCTCTGTCTGTCTGCCTGCCTGTCTGTCTGCCTGTCTGTCTGCCTGTCTACTTGTCTCTCTGTCTGTCTGTCTATCTATCTATCTATCTATCTATCTATCTATTAATCTCTCTATATATGTGTCTGTCTGCCTGTCTGTCTGTCTGTATGCCTGCCTGTGTGTCTGTATGCCTGTCTGTCTGTATGCCTGCCTGCCTGCCTGCCTGCCTGTCTGCCTGCCTGCCTGCCTGCCTGCCTGTCTGTCTGTCTGTCTGTCTGTCTGTCTGTCTGTCTGTCTGTCTGTCTGTCGAGCTAGCTAGCTATCTATCTGTCTATCTAACATTTTCAGTCAATCTGTGTATCTATTGCTCGATCTATCTATCAATCTATCTATTTATATAATAGATGTGTTTGTTCAGGTGGGGTGGGAGTGTGTGTGATTAGGGCTGGCGTGTGTGTTGTTTGCATGTGTATTTGTTTACAATTATGTGTTGTTATATGTATTTATACACCAATGTGTATACGTACCTGTTTTTATTTTCTCTGGTGAATTGTTATTTACAAGTACTTTGAAATTGCTTTTTGTTCTGTTAATATAGTGTTTATATTAATATGCGAACGCATAGACTCATATATTAATACATGTCTGTGTGTGTATATATATATAAATATATACGCTCTTTGTTGTGCTAATATAGTGTTTATATTAATATGCAACCACAAACAAACGCACAATTTCACACAAGCACTTATATATTCAAATGTATATGCATACATATGTGTATTCATATATGTTTATACATTTGTGTCTGCCTGTATATATATA
>NW_026387698.1:0-489 GCF_001194135.2 Octopus bimaculoides | reverse complement strand
TAAAGATAATATTGTAGAAATTAAAGTTGACTTTTCTAGAGATGTTCTTTCGTATGTCCAGTTAGAGAAAACACTTGTGTTTTTGCAATAGAAAAAGATGTTTACATTTCTGAATACTCGGGAAGAAAGCAAAGAAAAAACAAGAAGAGTCAAATTTTCACAGAAAGTTTTAAGATTCAACTAAGATGGTCTTTTGTACGTCCACACAGAGAAAACTAATGTTTTTAGAATTAAAAAAAAAAATGTATGTTTACTTTTTTACTTTTTCGGATCCTCAAGGAGAGACGAAAGGATGAGTGTTCACAACCGTGGTGGTGTCAAAGTTTGTGTGTTTTAAAACTGTAGATATGTAAATTTCTTAACTTATTTTGAAGGGAATTTTAGATACTCACAGGATATGTATATATTGTGCTGTATATATTGTATATATTGTATTGTATATATATATATAAGGATGAGTGTTCACAACAGTTGTGGATATCATAGTTT
>NW_026387697.1:0-463 GCF_001194135.2 Octopus bimaculoides | reverse complement strand
CGTGCTTTCACTTCACTAGCGAGCGTAGCTCTGTGTGCCTTGGGTATGTGCTGTGGTTCGCTGTGATGGTCTTATGGTTACTGTAATGAAAGTGTTTTGCATAGGATGTGTGCAGTGCCCAGTAGTGCAATTTTCTGTATGTTATATATATTTGTAAGTCCTGGTGTTTTTGTTATGTATTTGTCTGAATATTTTTTTATTATACCTAAGGCACCTACTATGATAAGAATTGTTTCTGTTTTTAGATTCCACATTCGAGTTACCTCTATTTCCAGGTCATTGTATTTTGCAAGTTTCTCCATTTCTTTTAGGGAAACGTTGTCATCTGCTGGTATTGATACATCAATTAGAAAGCATTTTTTTTTCTTCATGATCTTTGACAATTATATCTGATCTATTGGCCTTAATTTTTTTATATGTGTGTATTGGCATATCCCAGAGTATGGTTGCTTTCTCGTTTTCT
>NW_026387696.1:0-853 GCF_001194135.2 Octopus bimaculoides | reverse complement strand
TTAATCCTAGGCTGTTATGATAAAACCCTTCTCTCTCTGATTTTAAGCCACAAGACGCAAACCATTGATAGGTAAGCGTTTTGTCAACGTCAGCATTATTTAGTCTCTTAGGGTATTTTGCATTGAGAGGTTTTTCTTGCCATTTATCAGTGACAATATCTAAGGTAGCAGTTTTAGCATAGGTTTTCATACGTTTAGGTTTTTTCATGGAGTAGGTTGGAGACTACTCAGTGAATATACTGTACCGCTCTATCATGCCTGTTGAGATACTCTGTGGGTGCAAGAAGGCTGCCCATGGTGACAACATGATCAATGTTTTCTTCTTGTTGTTTGCACACACGATGTGTTGGGCATCTTCAAGTTGTTATCTTAGTAGCTTCTTGCAGGTAGGCATTAATCCTAGGCTGTTATGATAAAACCCTTCTCTCTCTGATTTTAAGCCATTTGGCTTCATTTGGAATTCATTTATGTATTTGCTTGCCTGACTGTTACTGAGTTGTTATTGAGTTTCTTGCTTTCGTACTTTAAGACAAGTTTTAGCATCCAGTCATCAGAATTTTTGAGATAAGTGTTTCGGCCAATTATGGAAATCTTTAGTTTCAATCCAAACTGTTAGAGTCCACGGCCACCCTCTTTCCCGGGCAAGTAACATAATTCTACATCTGCCTTAAGTTGATGCATTCTATTTACTGTCGCCAGTTTTCGAAGTTTTCGGTCATTGGCCAATTAATAATATTGAAACTACTAAAGAATTAATTGCCTCGACTTTGTTTCTTGCGTCTAGATCTGTCTTGAGTATTGCCCTTGAGCATTATTATTATTATTATTATTATTATTATTATTATTATTATTA
>NW_026387695.1:0-332 GCF_001194135.2 Octopus bimaculoides | reverse complement strand
CATACATGCATAGACATACAAGCATATAGACACATAAATACACTCATACATACACACATACATTACTGACATACAAGCATATAGACATAAATGCACACATACCTACACACACATACATTCACATAGACACACAAGCATGTACAGATTACACATAAATAGATATACTAATGACACAGTAACAACCAAACATATAAACACCTTAGTAACACAGCATGATGTAAACACTGGCAAACTTGGCATAGAATCAATATATATTACACACACACACACACAAATATAGATTAATTATAGGATTCAACCCTAACCCTTGCCGAACTGCTAAGTTACGGGGA
>NW_026387694.1:121-269 GCF_001194135.2 Octopus bimaculoides | reverse complement strand
CACACACACACACACGTTAATATATGTGTGTGTTTATATATATATATGTATGTATATACACATATCTATGTGTATATGTATGTATATATGTGTATATATGTCTGTGTGTATATATGTTTGTGTATGTATATATATGTGTGTATATATA
>NW_026387694.1:0-111 GCF_001194135.2 Octopus bimaculoides | reverse complement strand
GTCTGTGTGTATATATGTTTGTGTATGTATATATATGTGTGTATATATATGTTTGTGTATGTATATATATGTGTGTATATATATGTATGTGTGTATGTATATATATATATA
>NW_026387693.1:0-417 GCF_001194135.2 Octopus bimaculoides | reverse complement strand
ATACGACGGGATTCTTTCAGTCTATCAAATCCACTCAGAAGGCTTTGTTCAACCCGAGGCTATACTAGACAACACTTGCCCAAGGTTCCGTAACCATGTCATTGGTAAACAAGCTACTTACAACACAGCCACTCTTAGGCTTATATTCTTCTCCCTTAAAATGGTCTCTTACTCTATGCCTGTTTAACATATTTTTTTTTTTACTTCACTCTCTTCATCCCTCGTTTTGCTTTATTCTATATACACCTACTTATCTAAAGCCATATACCGTTATTTGTATCTGCATATCCCCTTCTCTCCCTCAGGTTCAACAGACGTATACAAGTAAAAACAACAAGACATAAAAAGACACAAGCATACATACATATATGTTTGTGTGTGTATGTGTGTGTGTGTGTGTATATATATATATATATA
>NW_026387692.1:0-378 GCF_001194135.2 Octopus bimaculoides | reverse complement strand
CTTCGTTGTCATCATCATCATCATTATCAACTTCATCATCAATTTCTTCTCCGTCGGCTCAACGTGTTATTCTTTACCTCTTTCAACTTTATATTGTCAATCTGCTTCATATTCTTCATATGCGTCTACGACTACTTTTCCGCTGTCATCATTATTATCGAACATTCTGTCCCTGTCATCATCACCATCATCATTCCCATTACGATTGTTATTTCTTTCAATCTTTAACGGATTAAATTTACTCATCCTTCCCTTCACCATTAACATCCAGCATTCTCATAGAATACCGCAATCATATCAACAATCTTCATCATCATCATTATCATTATCATAATCGACAACAGAAACTTCACCACCATCATCATCATCATCAATACC
>NW_026387691.1:0-339 GCF_001194135.2 Octopus bimaculoides | reverse complement strand
CGCGCATAAAAACGCGCGGAAAAAAAATAAAGCCATTTATATGTGTATGTGTGGGTGAGTGTGTGTATGTGTGTGTGTGTGCGTGCGCGCGGGGAGTATATCATAGCCGCTACCACAGTCGTCATCAACATCATCATTATTGTCACTGACACACATATGCATGCATTTATATGTATTTATATGCACATGTGTATACAGAAGCATACACACAAGCTCTCACAAACGCCTATGATTATATATATACGCGCGCGTGTGTGTGTGTGTGTTGTGTATGTACATATATATATACATATACATACATATATACATATATATATATGCATACATGCACACACACAC
>NW_026387690.1:0-545 GCF_001194135.2 Octopus bimaculoides | reverse complement strand
TATCTCAATAGAAATGAATCTGTATTTTTTAAGTTGCCTCTACATTTTACACTGTTCTTTCTCTATCATTTCAGAACATCAGATGACAGAAGAAGCATCCTCAATATCTACCACGTTTGAAAGACTAAACGAAAATATTATATAAAACAGACGTGTAACATTGTTTCTACAAATCTGTGGAAGAATTATTAACTAAATTTCTGAACATTGCTGACTGAAGTGTCAAGAAGAGAAGATTTTGTGCTGATTAAAGTTGGATAAATTTAAAGAAGTGTTGCTAAACAAAGGTAACACTGGACAGAAATCCAGTAGTAGAAGTGTATGTAAGAGAGAGAATATTATAGAATTGATTTTCCCCTGAACACATGAGAAAAGAGATGACATCATATGACTGTGATATCTGTACAAAGTACTTCTCTCAAAAAAGTAACCTAATTATGCACAAACAAACTAATACAGGAGAGAAACCATATCGTGATATCTGTAGAAAGTCCCTCTCTGGAAAAGGTCACTTAACTATGCACAATCGCATTCATACGAGAGAC
>NW_026387689.1:0-327 GCF_001194135.2 Octopus bimaculoides | reverse complement strand
ATAATAATAATAATAATAATAATAATAGTAATAATAATAATAATGGTTTCGGATTTTGAAACAAGGCCAGCAATTTCAGAGGAGCAGGAAAGTAAATTATACTTGATTATATCAACCCTAATTGCTCAACTTGTGAGGATGAAAGCAAAGTCGACCACAACGGAATTTGAACTCAGTATCTAAAGATAGACTAAATGCTGTTAAGCTTTTTTGCCTGGCACAGTTACGATTCTGCCAGTTCTCTGCCTTCATAATGATATTAATAATAATAATCATGACAACAACAATAATAATAACAACAGCAACAACAATAAAAATAACAACAAC
>NW_026387688.1:0-253 GCF_001194135.2 Octopus bimaculoides | reverse complement strand
GTGCCACCTGCACAGGAACCAGTCCAGCGGCACTGGCAACGATTTCGCTCAAATGACTTTTCACATGCTAGGAAGGCGACGCTGGTAATGATCACGCTCGAATGGTGGTGCCATCACGATTTCGCTTTCGCTTGCCCCAACAGGTCTTCGCAAGCCGAATATGTATTTATATGTGTATTTATATGTATGTATATATGTGTATGTATGTATGTATATGTATATATATATATATGTACATGTATGTATGTATATA
>NW_026387687.1:0-216 GCF_001194135.2 Octopus bimaculoides | reverse complement strand
TTTCCTTGCTTCCTCCGGTTCCTCCAGCCACGCCCTTTTCACCCTGGTCTGTGCGTCCGCTCTGTTTCTTTCCGAAGGCACGAAAACCACGTTCAGCTTCAGTCCGAACTCGGCGATCAGCCCTCCTAGAACTCCTAGGCGGCGTTTCACCAACATCTCCGCGGCTCCTTTCGTCCGGACTCTCTTCTCGCTGGTAATCACTGTTCCTACCCAGCC
>NW_026387686.1:0-318 GCF_001194135.2 Octopus bimaculoides | reverse complement strand
GAATGACTTTTTTCTGTCAAAACGCTAAAAATAACTGACCAACAAAAAGAAAAACCAACCAAGATTCAACCAAATAAAAAAATAAGCCCAAATACTAAGCGAACAAAGGTGAACCATCCCTCTTCCATTGCGCGCACACACACAAACACACACATACACACACATTCACATACCCACCTTTTACATACACACATATATTCACACAGAGTTGAAACGCTGTTTGATTTATTTTTTCAGCGTACAATTTTCATCGTCCCACTACCAAGTATGGCATCACCCCTTCCTTCCTTATTCATCTATCACCCCTTCTTTTCTCAT
>NW_026387685.1:0-349 GCF_001194135.2 Octopus bimaculoides | reverse complement strand
TCTATCTATCTATCCATCTATCTATCTATCTATCTATATATATATATATACGCACACATATATACACACGCACACACGTAAACACATGAAAGTACACACGCACATACATTGACACGTACACACACGCACACGCACACGCACGCACACACACACGCACGCACACACACACACTCAGACTTGCGCGCACGCACATACCCACACATATACACACATACCTCCTCTCTTACACTCTACTGTCTTAGATAGAACTTTTTCTTCACCCATTCCCTTCTGATCGTTTCAAAATGTAACCATATGTGAATCGTTGGCGATTTTATTTTCTTCCTCCGTCTTCCTTTCTATTGGACTT
>NW_026387684.1:0-205 GCF_001194135.2 Octopus bimaculoides | reverse complement strand
TCATTTTCTTCTTTTTTCCCGTTGTCGTTGGCTCTTTCTCTCATTCTTCTTTCTCACCCTCATTTGTTTTGATTCCACTCACAAACATAGACATCATTTCTCTCCTCTGTTGGCATAATAATTGACCCTCACAAGAACTATCTTCAGCTATTATGGCGCCAATCACGTTGAATCATTTCGTATAACAAACTATATATATATATAT
>NW_026387683.1:0-247 GCF_001194135.2 Octopus bimaculoides | reverse complement strand
TGATATAACATATCAAGATTTAAAACGAGTCTCCATGAAAGATCAACAAAACAAACAAAGCCATTTGTATATATTTTCTTTTTCACTTTCTCCCTTCCCCCATACCTCTCCATTTTTCTATATCTCTCTGCCCCCTCCTCCTCCTTCTCCCCTCTTCATTTCTACGTGTGAGCATATGTGCATGTGCGTCCATATATAAACACACGTTCATACATACGTATATATCCATATATATATATATATATAT
>NW_026387682.1:0-605 GCF_001194135.2 Octopus bimaculoides | reverse complement strand
TATTTGTATTTTTAGTCAGATAAACTCACTATTTTAAAAGGAGACATAAACGAGTTTCAGTGCATGTACATGCATGGTACTTGAATCATTGCCTTGACTCTGGTTAGATTTATGCTTTGGCAATTCATTGGTTATCTATCGGTTGTTGAAAGTTTCCAAATAAAGTAAACCAAGCTGAAAGGTTGTTGGTTTCAGAAAACAAGAGATTTTTTAAAATGCACCATAAAAACTATGAACAACACCTGAAGGTGTGCAAATAGAAAACTGGAAACAGTGTATCAAAAGAAAAGGGAACTACCTTAAAGGAAACAAGTGTAATTAAGTTATAAGTAAAGCAATAACTTGGTTTTTTTAAAAAGAAGTCCTGTAACTTTTTGGACAGAACTCATAATCTTGTCTATGATAAAAAGAAAATCATTTTCAACATATGCTCTTCACAGTGAAAACTATTGCTTGTTCAGTATTTCTATGTTGGTAGTACAAGAAAACTGCTATAATTCAAATATTTGAGCACATATGCATGAGTATATGCATGCATGTGTGCAACTACACACAGAGGTATATCAATAAATGCTTAAAACACATGCATTTAAGTATACTTGTTA
>NW_026387681.1:0-282 GCF_001194135.2 Octopus bimaculoides | reverse complement strand
TACATATATATATATATGCACTTGCAGATATGTGTGTGTGTGTGTTTGTTGATGTTTCTTTTTTGTTCTTTTTTTAGTGTTTTTTTTCTATAAGCTTTTTTTTTTTGCTTCCCCCCACACTTTCTTTTGGTTTCTTTCTCTGATGTTTCATATCAAAACTATCAAATATTTTGAAATGACAGCTATTGTAGCATAATGACAGCAACAGCATAACGAGTGGGCATATCAGCCTCCTTCCTTCTTTCCTACCCATCAATATCACCCCTCCCCCTTTTTTTTTTT
>NW_026387680.1:117-258 GCF_001194135.2 Octopus bimaculoides | reverse complement strand
ATGTGTATGTGTATATAGGTGTGTATATATGTTTATAGGTGTGTAGATATGTATATAGGTGTGTATATATATGTGTGTGTATATATATGTTTGTATATATATATATGTGTGTATATATATGTTTATATGTATGTATATATG
>NW_026387680.1:0-107 GCF_001194135.2 Octopus bimaculoides | reverse complement strand
GTATATATATATATGTGTGTATATATATGTTTATATGTATGTATATATGTTTATATGTTTATATGTATATGTGTATTTATGTGTATATATATATATATATATATATA
>NW_026387679.1:0-280 GCF_001194135.2 Octopus bimaculoides | reverse complement strand
TATGTAAACACACACACACTCACATACACGCACGGATATCTCTCTCAGTGAATACCTAAGTGCGTGTATGTGTGTGTCACACTGTGGTGTCTATGCGGTGTGATCGCGTATGGTTCTGGGAATGAATGTAGATACATTACTATTTAGTATTTGTATATAAATTATATATAGATGTGATGCATGTATATGTACACCTCGTTATATACATAGCTATAATTGGACATATATGTACGCATATATTTATGCATGTATGTATGTATACACACACTCACACACACAC
>NW_026387678.1:0-202 GCF_001194135.2 Octopus bimaculoides | reverse complement strand
TTTATATATATATATACATATTTTGTCAACATCATCATTGTTTAACATCCACCTTCCATGCTGGTATGGGTTGGATAGTTTCACAGGGGTTGGCTAGGCAGAAGGCTGAATTATGTTTTGATATCTGCTTTTGGCATGGTTTTACTACTGGTTGCTCTTCCTAATACCAACCACCTTAGGTGCTACACAGGACCATATGGTT
>NW_026387677.1:0-751 GCF_001194135.2 Octopus bimaculoides | reverse complement strand
TATATATATATGACCCCCTCTGTCCGGCATTCGCCATGATGAATCGTTAGGCACTAAACCTTTTACTATTTTCTCTCCCTGTTTATTTCTCTGTCCCTTTGTGTCGAAGAGCGTAGGCTCGAAACGTGAAAGACTTTCTAACTTTCCGAGCGTTAAACTAATACATCTGTTTGTTGTTTACACACCCATCTTCGTCTTTTGTTTTTTGTTTTTTTTTTTGTAAAGTCTCACTATATATAATCATATATATATGCAGTGCTCTCAAAGTTAATCACTTGATGATATGCAGGTATCCAGCTGTATCCGGATCATATTTACATGATAATTCATAATAACTAGCATACGCGTATCGTTTAAAAAACCTACCGACAGTTTTAGTAAGAGAGTAATAGAGAATGGTATATCGAATAAATATACGAAAAACATCGAAATAAAACACTTGCAGAATCAGATACAGTTCTAACATCTCGGGTGAAAATATCATTAACTTAATGTATATCTATATATATGCATATGTTACGGACGATTGTTTCTCGCTCCTATATATGACGGTTCTACAATTACACTGATGATTGCAGCGCAACGCGAAATGAAGTGTTTAGTTCAAGAACACAACGCAACAAACACTATAAGAATCGAGTCCACGATCTCACATACGTGAGTGTAACACCCTAACCACTAAGCCATGAGCCTTCACACACTCACACATGCACACATACATGCATACAAACATAATGCATTATATATATAT
>NW_026387676.1:0-592 GCF_001194135.2 Octopus bimaculoides | reverse complement strand
TATATCCGTATGTATGTATCTATCTATAAGTTGTAAATTTATTACTATTACTGCGAGATATAATAGTATGAGGTAGGACATATATGTATATGTAAAATACATTAAAAGCAAACCATATTAATATACTGAAGTGAATAGTAATAAAAAATATCACAACATTCAGACATTCACAACCATTTTCAAACTATATTTTACAGAACCATGCCGGGATAAACATTAAAAAGAATCGACAGTTTAGAAGAAATTTAGCAAAATGTAGGCTCTAATACAAAATAGCTCATTGGCTGTCGGCAGAAATAAATGTAGTATCTACAACAGGGATGTTTTTTTCTTTTTCTAATGGAAAGTAATGTTGATTAGATACATTTTTCGTTTTTTTTTCGTTGTTTCCAGAAAGTATTTTCCAGCAAATGCATCGCTCTGAATTAGTTGTGAGATTAGTGTAAATAGGATTAGTGCTAAGCTGGTACAAATAAATAACTGATACAGTCAGGCTTCTCCTACACAAATTGGATAGAAACTTTATCACATTATATTATGACCAGAATTACAAAGGTGTATATATATACATTGATGTACGTGTATGTATGTT
>NW_026387675.1:0-442 GCF_001194135.2 Octopus bimaculoides | reverse complement strand
ATATATATATATATATATATATATATGTCTTGAAATCACATAATTGTTGCAAAATAGTTGTCGCTGTCATACAAACATTATCATTCATTTCCAATATTCTACAAGACCATGTTTGGCCAGGGGGTGAAATATTACCTTACTTGGAAACAGTTAAGGGCTGGTGGCAGAAGGGTCATCCAGCCATAGAAAAACCTGCCCCCAACAGATTCCATCTGACCCACGGAAACATGCAAATGTAGGCATCAAATGAAGATGTTGGTAATGATGAAGCTGCAGGCTACATTGGAAAAGGTTTCCCCACCCCTAACTGGTTTTGGTTTCTGCTTTTTTCTTTCCAGAATAACTAATCTCACAGGTCAAAGGGACCCCCTTCTGGTCCTTGGTTTTCTGAGGGATATTTCATTGATCTTGCTGCCAATTCAGTCCAGCCTCCACTGATCTA
>NW_026387674.1:0-225 GCF_001194135.2 Octopus bimaculoides | reverse complement strand
TGCTAATATCATTGTAACTATATTTGTAGTTGTTTCTACAGATATTTATATCATATATATTTAATCGTTCTTATTACTATACTCATCTTTGTCTTTGTAGCTGTTACCCTCGTTGCTGTTAACTTAATTGATGTTGTTGTCGTTGTTGTTTAACCCCAGATTAGTCCTGATTCTTGTGGAGGCGCAATGGCCCAATGGTTAAGGCAGCGGACTCGCGGTCATAGG
>NW_026387673.1:0-287 GCF_001194135.2 Octopus bimaculoides | reverse complement strand
AGTCTTTATTGTAATTCTTGTATATGTATATATATATATATATATATATAAATAATTTATATATATATGTGAAAAACAACATTCAAGTGAGGTCGTTGCCAGAGCCGCTGGACTGGCTCCTGTGAAGGTGGCATGTAAAAACACCATTTGAGCATGGCTGTTGCCAGTACTGTTTCACTGGCCCTCGTGCTGGTGGCACATAAAAGCACCCACTACGCTCTTGGAGCGGTTGGCATTAGGAAGGGCATCTAGCTGTAGAATCTCTGCCAGATCAGATTGGAGCCTGG
>NW_026387672.1:0-539 GCF_001194135.2 Octopus bimaculoides | reverse complement strand
ATTATTATTATTATTATTGCTTTTGCACAGCTTCTAACGCTGGAGATGTAGTTCGGTATCAGCTATTCACTACCAGTGAACTAAGGTAACACCTCTTATTTTACGAGCACCTTCCGGAGTACTGGAGCGGTTCCAAGCAGTGCTGTTTTCTGCAAGTGCTCCATCCTTATTACAGCCCCTGTTTGTTCCATTTACTTCTCGAGATTTTTGCTCACTGTTACCAGGGCTCCGACAATTATTGGTACTACTACCACCTTTGTCATCGACCATAAGTGCTTAACCTCCCAAGACAACCTGTCATATCGATCGCCTTTTCTTCTCTAGATCGATAGTAAAGTCTATAATTATTATTATTATTATTATTAGTATTATTATTATTATTATGGACTTAGCCCCCCTCCAAACATCTGGCCTTGTGCCAACTTTTAAAATCAATATTTATACTCCCCCTAATTAATGAAACTAATTAATATGTCATATATTTATACAACAGAGTGTAATAAGATATTTATTTCTAATCATTAGTATTGCAACCCTGA
>NW_026387671.1:0-369 GCF_001194135.2 Octopus bimaculoides | reverse complement strand
AAGAATATCAATGCCCCACTAACTCCCACATCTTGTACTGACTGCAAGCCTTTTCTTAGTAATAATATTCAAACACTAATCTGCTTCTTTTCAAGCTTGTTCAGCCTTTCTCTCTCTTGCTCTCTTACTGTTACTGCAATTGCCTTTCTCCTCAAGTTACAATCTGTAAACAAAACTCATTTAAAGTAACTTCTATTTCTCTTCTTAACACTATTGCTATATCTCCCTTGTCAAATAATTGAAGAAATCTAAGATGTAGAGCATCCCCATTGTCCCAATTTTCTATTATAATAGCTAAACAATTGAACATTAACAGGATTAACATCATCCTTATTTATTAGGAAAGCTATGAGACCATCTGCCTCACAT
>NW_026387670.1:0-382 GCF_001194135.2 Octopus bimaculoides | reverse complement strand
GAGTTAATGAAATGGTGAATTAAATAACATTACACTACACTGCAAACTTAAGCGGCATAACCATACAGAACGGCTTTAAACCAAACAAACGCCGCATATAGACACACACACACACACTTCAGACTTAAATCTAGTGACATGTATAATTGAACATGGGCTCCGATGGAGGTGGGATGGGGGACACTCACCAACATTTGGAATGAAAAGAAAACGATAAATGTATATATATGCATACGTATGTATATGTATATATGTATGCATGCATGTGTATATGTGTATACATATATATATGCAGTTGCACCTTCAGAAGTATTGATTGTATGATTTCTCGCTGCGTGAAAATTAGAAGCCATAATAGTTAATACTGCAAGTATATAGGTAT
>NW_026387668.1:0-940 GCF_001194135.2 Octopus bimaculoides | reverse complement strand
TTTTGTTTTTTTTTTGCTTTACGTTTTTTTTTGCTTTACGTTTTTTTTTTGCTTTCTTTTTTGTGGGGTGACTTGTTTCTTTGTGTGTTCCACGGTTGTTCATTCGTTGTTATTTACATTTCGTTGATATTTATGTTGTAATAATTACATTAGCGCGAGAACGTGTTTCGTAGTTTTATTCTTTTTGTGACATTTTTTTGTTCCAAAACCTTATGAAAGACGAAGTATTTGTCAAACTTAATGGTATAATTCAGTTTTAATCTCTGTATGGTTTATAATATTAAATTATTGAAGACACAATAGTAAATGCCAAATAGAAATAGGAAAAAATGGACAATTTTGAAAGCACTATATGTGTGTGATAAATATTTCAGTTACGGTAAAAAAAAGAAAAGAAAAACATAAAAATTCTTGAATTTTAGGTGCAGTTTCTGAGAATTTTGGTGCAGTTTGAGTTTGCAGGTTTTGCAATCGAAAATTCGGATATTCACTCAATATGTGAACACACACGCGCACACACTTACACATACTCACATACACACATATGTAAATGTGTATGTATGTGGGCGCGCATATATATATATATATAGAGAGAGAGAGAGTTAACATAAAAAGTAAAAATCGAAAGCAAACTTTTGGTTTCAGGTCTCGGAACAAAACCGCCATATTCGCAGAAGTGGTTAAGTCGATTACGTTGACTCCAGTGCTCGACTGGTACTTACTTTATCAACCCCAGTAAGGATAAAAGACAAAGTCAATCACTCACCCTCCTCCCCAAGCAAGCTTGATGGGGGTTGCCAGTTTAGTCGCCGACGACCCGACCATGCAACAGATTGTACTGGATTACATGTTACCAGTAGCACTCAAGAGCGACCTAACATAATATATACATTGTTTTTTGTTGGCACTCCGTCGCTTACGACGTCGAGGGTTCCAGTTG
>NW_026387667.1:0-290 GCF_001194135.2 Octopus bimaculoides | reverse complement strand
TATATATACGCATATATATACACATATATATATACACATGTATATATACAACACACACACGCACTTATACACACACATGGTAGACATACGTGCAATCACACAGAAACTCATATACATGAGCATACATAGATGTATATGTGTGTGTGCGCGTGTGTGCATGTAGTATCTTCTCTCATTCCTTTACCTCGTCTCTCTCTCTCTCTGTGTTTTGTTTCATATCTTACTAATCAGGAATCAAACGAAACGCACGTGGACGTACGCTATGCTAGAAAAAAACAGCAAGTCTTTAA
>NW_026387666.1:0-253 GCF_001194135.2 Octopus bimaculoides | reverse complement strand
AAGTTACCTGTTATGGGTAATTTCTCTTATACTTTATATGGAATATGTTGCCTATTGACTTTTTTACATGCTAGGCATACGAAAACCTGGTAAAAGGCTGGAGAGGATGTCAGCTGGCAGCGAAACTACCGACTACAAAATGTGAACCTTGACCGGAAGTGAAAATACCATGCCAGCATATTAAACATATATCTTTCGGAAACTTGGATATTGATTTCCTGTGAATATTATTAATAATTTTATTAATTTTATT
>NW_026387665.1:0-268 GCF_001194135.2 Octopus bimaculoides | reverse complement strand
ATATATACATATATACATATACATATTTTCCTGTGTATGCATGTATGTATGTGTGTATGTATGTATACTACACGTCGCACACGCACACACTCGCACATACATTCGTGTCAGTGGTTAGCACAATTATTTAAATGTGCATGATTACGGATAAGCAGTGGTTTCGTTTGTGTGCACTTGGTTATTTGCTGACTATGTATATTGCCTTGATTATGTAGGAAGTGTATGTATGTATATATAGATAGATAGATAGATAGATAGATAGATAGAT
>NW_026387664.1:0-344 GCF_001194135.2 Octopus bimaculoides | reverse complement strand
CTTCTAACATCTTTTCTACTCGCCTCGGGAAACTTTAAGTCACATGGAGCTTAGTGTAACTGTTATTCTATGTATATATGTATATAGTATGTGTGTGTGTGTGTTTGTGTGTTGACCGCTACCTATAAAAGTTTCTATTTTTATTCTCTCTGTTTATTTCATCGTGTTCCTTTCTGTTGTGGAGCGTAGGCTCGAAACATAAAAGACTTTCTCACTTTCGCGAGAGTCAAACTATTACACCTGCTTGTTGTTTGCACACCTGTCTTCGTCTTTTGTTTTTCTGTAAGTTTCGACTATATATATGTATATGTGTGTGTGTGTGTGTGTGTGCGCGTGTGTGTGTG
>NW_026387663.1:0-236 GCF_001194135.2 Octopus bimaculoides | reverse complement strand
AACACGTATATGTTACTTACAAAGAACTATATTATATCAGATTTTCTGAAAGTTTCTTTCTCCATTTCTTCTCAAGTTTTGTTTATTTCGTCTTCTAATCTCACTTATTTATTTACTCAACTCTCTAGAATTCTCTTTATTTATTCGACACATTTTGCATACTTTTTATTCCTCGCATTTGTTGTTATTCTTCGCTTAAAATCTTCTTCGTCTAGACTTTTGTTTGAATATATATA
>NW_026387662.1:0-203 GCF_001194135.2 Octopus bimaculoides | reverse complement strand
CACAAACACACAATTTCAGATTTATATATTAAGATATATATATATACATATACACGTGGTCTGATCAATAAGTATCTGGGCTGTTGCGGTAGTAACGAAGCTATGATACGCAGAATAAAGCCACTTGGCACATATTGACCTTGACGTTCTAGCTCACTTCTGCTGTTTATAGCAGTGCTTGGAAGGAAGGTGTGTAGCGTGTG
>NW_026387661.1:0-868 GCF_001194135.2 Octopus bimaculoides | reverse complement strand
AACTCCATTCTTCACCAAGTGCCACATATTGTAAGATGCTCCCTGTAATACCAGTGTAGCAACATGGCAGTGCATCAGCATGGCCGCAGCTCTAAGCTGAAACTATAAAAATATATATATATATGTATATAATGTGTATATATATATAATGTATATATATATATATATATATATAATGTGTATATACATAATATGTATGTATATATATATATATAATATTTATTTATTTATTTATGCATTTCAACCAAGTGGCTGCGGTCATGCTGGAGCACCACTATGACTTTCCATCTTTATGCTGTGCTCTCTTCACGTTCCTTGCATGGCTCTTCTCCTCCACCTGATGTAGTCCAATCAAGAGTTTTGATGGCACATCAGGTGTATAAGCGAATTTGACATCGTTGCCCTAAACTGTGTCTCATTTCGAGCCATTGGTTCGTCTGGTATCGTGGAGAGGAAAGTGTCGAGTTTTGTTTTGACAATCTCTATATCCATGTCATGCAGGTCTCTCAATTGTTTTGGCAGGGCATTAAAGAGTTGAGGTCCTCTGAAACCGAGGCTGTTGCAGTACCTTGTTCTTATGGGAGATGCAGTGGATGGTACCCTTGGTACCATGTAGTGGTGACCTGTGCGGGCATTCATGTAGTACTTGATGCCAAAGTTTGGTAGCAGTCCTTCCAGTATTTTCCATATGTAAATTATTTCATATTTCTCCTGCCTGCGCTCCAGAGAGTAGAGACCTAGTGCCTTCAGTCGCTCCCTGTAGTTCATCTGTTGGACTGTGGTGATCTTTTTTGTATAGTGACGCTGAATTGCCTTGGGTTTTGCTGTCCGTTTGACACTGTGTGGTGACCACAACTGAGAGCAATAG
>NW_026387660.1:0-360 GCF_001194135.2 Octopus bimaculoides | reverse complement strand
TATTATTATTATTATTATTATTATTATTATTATTATTATTCAGTAGTCTGATTTTTATCACATGCTTTCACTGCACTACCGAGCGTAGCTCTGCGTGTCTTGGGTATGTGCTGTGGTTTATCATGGTGCTCTTATTTTCACTATATTGAAAATGTTTTACGTAGGATGTGTGCGGTGCCTAGAAGTGCTATTTTCTATATGTTAAGTCCTAGTGTTTTTGTTATGTATTTGTCTGTTATGTATTTGTCTGTTATGTAGGCTCCTAACGAGCCTACTACAATAGGAATTGCTTCTGTTTTTAGGCTCCACCTTCGAGTTACCTCTATTTCCAGATCTTTGTATTTTGAAAGTTTCTCCGTT
>NW_026387659.1:0-228 GCF_001194135.2 Octopus bimaculoides | reverse complement strand
AGAATAAGAGGAATGACCAGCAAATGTGGATTCCTGAATGCTAGAAATAGTCCGGACTTAGCGCGCCAGATTTGAAGATATTTCAAAGGATACACTGAATGTAATTCACGTGTTCACCTACGGGTGGATGGCTTGTGTCTAGCTCGGTGTGTTACATTCTAAAGGAGACAGATTCTCTCTGATGATCCCGCAGATATTTACTTATGTAAATGTTAACAGGTGAAACCA
>NW_026387658.1:0-626 GCF_001194135.2 Octopus bimaculoides | reverse complement strand
TTTCCGTCTACCAAATCCACTCACAAGTCTTTGGTCGGCTCGAGGCTATAATAGAAAACACTTGCCCAAAGTGCCACGCAGTTAGACTGAACCCAGAACCATGTGTTTGGGAAGCAAGCTTCTCACCACCCACACAGCAACTCCTGCGCCTATATGTGTATATATATTTCAATGTCGGCTGGTTGATTGCCCAGTCACCACGATTTACATAGTATACTCGGTATACTAGGCTTGTTGTCAGGCAATGATTGAAGTGACGTTATACACTCATAGGGTGAGACAAAGGATCATAGATACAGCGAAGCAGGATTTTAGCTGGTAAATGACAAGAGTTTTAATAGGAGTTATACAAATAAGACACTTGTATTATTGAAGTAAGATAATCTTTTATTGTTTTTCTTTCCTATTTTACTTGTTTTAATCATTGGATATCGACCATGCTGTGGTTTACTGCCTTGAGGTGATTTTTCTGGAAACATATCTTATTGTTGAAATCTGATAGTTATTCTATCGGTCCTTTTTGCCGATCTGACAAGGCAACCTCGGCTTACAAGCCATGGTGAAGAGACAAATGTCTGCACAAAGACGCACACACTCACTCGCAGATACACACGCACACACACGCC
>NW_026387657.1:0-266 GCF_001194135.2 Octopus bimaculoides | reverse complement strand
CTATCTATCTATCTATCTGATTTCTTGTGTGTATGTCTGTTTTCGTGTTTCAGTCTTTCAGGCTATCTGTCAGTCTCTCCATTAAACGTCAATCCATCATCTTAGCAATATATACTTTTTCACATATTTCTATCGTATTTTATTTTGCTGACAGATTTTTCTTCCCCACCGCTCTACCCCTCTCACTCTCACTCATTCTGTCTCTGAGATTACTATACATACGTAATACACGTATATTACATATATACATGCGTATATAAATATAT
>NW_026387656.1:0-449 GCF_001194135.2 Octopus bimaculoides | reverse complement strand
ATATACATACATACATACACCGTGGACATCCACTCGTGACCGAGGAAGACCATTACTGACCTTCAGGAACATTGTGAGCTCTAGGACTTACTTATATTTTGCACTTGCGGCTCCGTTGTATATGAGCGGGTGTTGAAATGTTCCTGGCTTTGGGTAAAAGAAAATACAGGAAGATTAGATTATTATGATTTTATTCAACATATTTTCCTCTCAGATTCATTCACTTATTGCAGCGATCATTCAGTTTTTCTAAACCCTGCAAAATTGTTTTTCTAGACCTCCAACCAGGCCTTTCGCGACACCCTTATAGCCAGGAACTTTTCAGCACCCACCCATTCATACATATATGGGTATATGTATATATGAGTATATGTATGTGCATGTACATATGTATACATATGTTTATATATGTATGTGTGTATATGGCATATATATATATATATATATAT
>NW_026387655.1:0-211 GCF_001194135.2 Octopus bimaculoides | reverse complement strand
CTACTACTACTACTACTACTACTACTACTACCAAAACCACCACTGCTACTACCATCACCACTACTATCTACTATATGTATTATATAGATATACATACATACATATGTATATTATATATATATATAATATATATATAATCATAAATATATAGGGATTGACAGAGGTTACTGTCAATCCCTATATATTTATGATTATAAATGGTTTTTACCGA
>NW_026387654.1:0-230 GCF_001194135.2 Octopus bimaculoides | reverse complement strand
CCGCAGTCAAATGACTGAAACAAGTAAAAGAGTAAAAGAGTAAAAGTATTTTTATGCAATTCCAGTCAAAATACAACTATTAATGGTTCACGAAGGAAGCTAAATATATATGTATAATATAAATAATATATAAATACATGCATATATCCATACATATATGTTCATACCTACATCGATATCTATACATACATGCATATATGGGTACAGGACATCAAAAAAATATTAAACAC
>NW_026387653.1:0-306 GCF_001194135.2 Octopus bimaculoides | reverse complement strand
ATATATATGCATGTATAGATATATGGATATATACATATACGCAAAATATATATATATATAGAAAAAGTGAGAGGGGTACAATGAACTTGCCATGAAGAGTGGAATATGACATTTTGGATTCAATCCTTCATGGTGCAGTGAACCTGTCGTGGTTGAATCTGAAATGTTGGATATTCCACTCTCACGGCAAGTTCACTGTATCCCTTCCACTTTTTTCTATATTTTTTCAAGTCATGCCGATGCTGAGTTACTAGCTTATATATATATATATATATACATATATATGTATGTATGTATGTATATATA
>NW_026387652.1:0-220 GCF_001194135.2 Octopus bimaculoides | reverse complement strand
TATATATAGATATATACATGTATATATATGCATGTATATATATATATGTATATATATATATGTATAATATATATGTATATGTACATATACATATGTATATATATATATTTATACGTGTATATGTATATATAAATGTATATGTATACATACATACATATATACATACATACATATATATTTATACGTGTATATGTATATATAAATGTATATGTATACATAC
>NW_026387651.1:0-311 GCF_001194135.2 Octopus bimaculoides | reverse complement strand
CAGTCAAAACAAGATTTCCACGTTCTCACCAAGAACTCACGTAAACATGTGACCTCTCGGTCGCTTTCAGCGTGAACTATGTATCAAGATACTTTAAAACGGATATTGGATGAACGTGTTCGATATTTAGTTCCAGCAGATAATTCGATTTTGTCTTCGTTTGTTTCTCTCATATTTTCGCTTCTTTGCCAAAAAAAAAATATATATATATATCAACGTATTTTTATATATGCACATGCAAATATATTTATACAGACATTTGTGTATACGTCTTTGCACCCTTCCTTATATATACGTATACATACATGTAA
>NW_026387650.1:0-331 GCF_001194135.2 Octopus bimaculoides | reverse complement strand
TAGAAAGGAAGGCAGCTTTATGCTAGGTGTTTAGGATTCGAGAAATTAGGGATGAAGGATGGGGCCAGAACAGGTCTCCTGGTGTAGAAGGGATACAAGACTGTTCATGTTATACTAGTGTGTATGTGTGAAACTAATGATATGGACCAGGAAAAAATAACCAGGATGGTGATGACTGAGTGTGAGGGTAGGCCATAATTAAGGAAGAAGAACAAGAAGGGAGGCTGGATGGAGATAGCTATTGTGTATGGAGAAAGTAAGGGGTGGTAAGAGTTAGAAGCGGGGTGTGAGTATAACTGAATAATGAACAAGGGTCATGCTGGGAGATGTC
>NW_026387649.1:0-211 GCF_001194135.2 Octopus bimaculoides | reverse complement strand
ATTAATAAGTTATCTTGCCCCTGCTTTTTGAAAGAAAGAATATTAGACTACATTCAAACACTTTATGGAAAGCGAAAGTTTTGGGTTTCGTTTTGGGATTTGGTTTGCAAGATTCTTTATGTGAGAACGTGTGTTGAAGCATATTCTGTTCTGTCTGGGGTGAGTAATTTTCTTTTTGTGCCTTATAATTTAACACACTCACCGGTAAAAT
>NW_026387648.1:0-790 GCF_001194135.2 Octopus bimaculoides | reverse complement strand
ATTATTATTATTGTTATTATTTTTGTTATTATTACGAACGCCATCATCATTTTCTTTATTCGCATTTCCTTCTTTATCGCTTTATTAATATCATTAATTTTATTACTGCTATTGTTGCTCCGACTGTTATTTCTAATATTTTTCATATTAGTACCGTTATTATCATTATCAATTTCATTGTTATTATTATTATTATTATTATTATTATTATTATTATTATTATTATTATTAATTTTCGTTTCAGATATTTTGTTATCGGCAATAAGGAAAGCATTTGAAGCTCTCTTTCTCTCTCACACTCGTTCACTTTCTTACTTTCTATCTTTGTCTCTCTCACACTTTCTCTCTTTCTCTTTCTCTCTCTCTCTCTCTCTCTCTCTCTCTCTTTCTTCCTCTCTCTCTCTCTCTTTCTCGCTCGCTCGCTCGCCGTCTGACTTTTGATGGTATTGATGATTCTTTTACACCTAAGATGGTAATATTTCCGAGGAATGGTAGACTGAAGCAGTCATTACCAGACAACGCATAGATCAAACGGAACAGAAGGAAGAAGAAGAAGAAGAAGAAGAAGAAGAAGAAGAAGAAGAAGAAGAAGAAGAAGAAGAAGAAGAAGAAGAAGAAGAAGAAGAAGAAGAAGAAGAAGGTGATGATGATGATGATGATGAAGGAGAAAAATGAGCGGGGAAGAAGAAAATGAAGTGGAAGTGGAAGAAGACGAAGTAGTTCTGAGGGTATGTGTGTGAGTGTATGTATATATACATATATGTATCTTTATATATATATATACATACAT
>NW_026387647.1:0-289 GCF_001194135.2 Octopus bimaculoides | reverse complement strand
GACTGTTCAGATCATTAGTCTTCTCAAAATTATCTCTGTTCAAATCAGTTTTGCACTGTTGATATAACTGGAGCATCATCCTCCGATATATCAATATGTTCTTGGGGACTAAATCCTTTTTCTACAGGTACTTGATAACAGCATGATGCCAAATTTTGTTCATCTTGAAGAGAAGTCACTAATAGTTACTTTTGAAGTTTTCTCCGAACATTCAAATGTCAGTTTACCAAGAAAGAAACAATGAAGCTATAAGTAGTGTTAAAATGGAAGTAAGCCGAGTTTTTGCATC
>NW_026387646.1:0-460 GCF_001194135.2 Octopus bimaculoides | reverse complement strand
ATTTTATAATAATTGGTGCCACCTTGTTTATAGCTAGTGTTTCCAGAATCAACGTGTGGGGAACACTGTCAAAAGCCTTTTGGTAGTCCACCCAGTCCATACTAAGGCCTTTCTTCTTTCTGCGGCTGTCTTCAGTTATGGCTTTATTGATCAATAATTGATCTTTACAGCCATATGAGCCCTTGCAACATCCCTTCTGCTCTTCTGGAAACAGGTTGTTATTTTCCAGGTGCTTACTCAATCTCTGCGATATTATTGCAGTAAAGGCTTTTTAGATCGTAGGGAGACAGGTTATAGGTCTATAGTTTTGTGGTTTCTCCGTTTCCGTGGATCTGGGAATTAAGATGGTTTTCCCTTTCGTGAGCCATTCAAATATTGTCGCTGGTTCTGCAGTAGGTTGTTAAAGTTTCCTGCCAGCTTTTTATGCATTCCTGTCAGGTGTTTTAACCAGAAGTTGGGG
>NW_026387645.1:0-363 GCF_001194135.2 Octopus bimaculoides | reverse complement strand
AGAACATCTCCTCCAGCTGGCTTATCGACACATATCTGTGTCTTGTCTATCTTTTGCCAAGGGAAGTTATCCTTCCCATCTTGATCTCCGATACGTACGGACCCGAGTTTCAGGGTTATTTCCCTTCTTCAGCGTACGATAATCGCCGACCTTCGATGAGAATGACAATCCCTTGGCAATATATAAGTCTTTTTCCAGTGAAGTTATTCACTGATATCGAAAAAGTGAAAACAAGCAATGTTAAATGTCTGAACGAGGTGTTAACAGTAACTGCACGATAAAGTGAAGTATATTTGCCATATACATATACATATATATATATATATATGTATATATATGTATACATATGTATATACGGGTGCA
>NW_026387644.1:0-425 GCF_001194135.2 Octopus bimaculoides | reverse complement strand
CCTTATATTTTCCTTGGTAGATTTTCTCCTCGGTCTTCTGTAGAATAGAATAATCATGTGGTTGTATAATTTGCAATTATATGTCTTATTTCCTTGCAAGATTGATGCCCAAAGTAAAGATGGATAACTTGACAAATGTCGCCAATTGTGTAAGACTTCTATTATGCATTTTATCTTGCTAAATAGATCCGGTGTATATTTGCATTCGGTCGTTCCATTCTATGTTTCTTGGGGAAATAGTTTTTATTTGTTCCTCTTCTTTTGCATTCAGAAGCATTATTCCCATTCCATTCAGTTTGCTGGCTCTTTTAATGACTTACTTCAACTGAGGCACAAAGCAAATATTTGAAGAAGGAAGCGTATATTACTGCTACGTATTCGTATTTGTATTCATAGTAGTAGTAGTAGTAGTAGTAGTAGTAGTA
>NW_026387642.1:0-684 GCF_001194135.2 Octopus bimaculoides | reverse complement strand
GTTATGGAGATGAAAACAAACCAACACTGGATGTTAAAACATGAGGAGACAAACACAATTATACACATGCATATATCATCTCCATCTTCATCATTTAATGTCTACTTTTCCTTGCTTGCATGGGTCAGACAGTATTTGTTGAGGCAGATTTTCTATAGCCAGAAACCATTTTTTTTTTTGTTACCAACACACATTTGTTTCATCATCATCATCATTGTTTAATGTCTGCTTTCCATGCTAGCATGGGTTGGACGATTTGACTGAGGACTGGCGAACCAGATGGCTACACCAGGCTCCAGCCTGATCTGGCAAGATATCTTTGTTTTATGAACCTACGAAATTATAAGTCATATGGAGCTGGTAGCTTATTTACTGCTGACGAGGTTCGCTTGCACAGTAGATTTGAAAAATTAGAATGTATAAGCATGGGGCATATACTGGATTGCCTTGTGTATATATGTTTAATCTTAGTGTACCTGCTGATGAAGATTTCACCTAGCAATAGCAAATTTTTTTATTTGCTAAAATAAAATCAGAAACCATTGGTCCAGGAAATTAGATGGTAAATGTCTTTATTTTTCATTCCTTTCGAAAATTTTATTCCTAATAGTAGTTGGAACTTACCTGTTCTTTCTAGCGTAAGGGAATCCTAAGATGGATACCTCTTATGTGTTTAAATGTACA
>NW_026387641.1:0-218 GCF_001194135.2 Octopus bimaculoides | reverse complement strand
TACTAGATTAATTTATTTTATTAATTTATTTATTAATTTATTTATTAATTAATTCATTTATTAATTAATGACTATTGATTATCCCTTATAGGTAGATTAATTTTGTTGCCCCTGGGAGGCTATCATTGCTATTATTTTATTTTACATTAATACTGAGTCTCATTATTTGGCTAAGAGAATTTTATCCAGAAATCATTGCTCCTAGGAATCTTTTCAAG
>NW_026387640.1:0-719 GCF_001194135.2 Octopus bimaculoides | reverse complement strand
CGTTCCATGACCTTGCTGATGTGTGAGGTCAGAGAGATAGGTCTGTAGTTTTTGGCCTCCGCTCTGCTACCTCCTTTATGAATAGAGCATATTTTACTCTCCTTCAGTTTTCTTGGGAGTTTGCCAGATGCAAGGAAGCTCTGAAAGAGGGACTGCAGCGGTCTTACTAGGACTCGTTTACATACTTTTAGAAGGATTGCTGGGAATCCATCAGGGCCAGTAGCTGAGTTTGGGTTCATTTCATCTATAGCCCTTATTACATCGTCTTCCTTTATACTGATGTAATCGATCATCATTGCCTCTATTTTTATATCGGCAGTGGTAAAAAAAAGTCAGTTAGATTGCTGACTTGAAAGTGCCCTAGGGGTGGAGTGAAAACACTTTTGAATTGCTCATTTAGTATTTCACTTATCCTCCTTGGGTTTCCTGTGAGTACACCATCTTTTTGAAGGAGTGGCCTTATCCTGCAGTGCACTGAAGCTGTTTCTTTGGCAAACTTGTAGAAAGCTCTGGGGTTAGATTTTATATTGTCTATAGCCCAGGCTTCTTTGTCTGCTCTTTCTTTTTTTGGGGAGAGTTGCAGATTTTTTTCAATCTCCAGCAGTTGTATTTTCATGCGGGATTTTTCACTGCTCTCAATTTGTTTGTTTAGGAGATTTGAAACTTTTATACACCGTCTCATAAGAATTTTCCTCTCCCTGGGGATTTTGTTCTTGTGT
>NW_026387639.1:0-349 GCF_001194135.2 Octopus bimaculoides | reverse complement strand
TATTTTCGTAATTCTTTTTCTTTGTTCTTTTCATTCCTTGTCTGGCTACTGTTTTTCTTTTTCAGTGTTTCTTTTTCTTTTATATAATATTTTTATTTTCTATAGTTTCTTGTTTCTCTGTTACTTGTTCTATAATGAAGATTATGTCGTAAAATTGCCAAATTGTTCGTGATTTATTCCATATGTCAGTGATGATGAATAAAGAGACAGCTTAACACGAATAAAGCTATCGGAATCATTGTTAACAGCTCTGTTGGAATTAAAACTCTCTTTCGGTTTCACTCTTTCTCTGTCTATCACTCCTCCCTCTCTCTTATCCTCTCTCAATCTTTCTCTCTCTCTCTCTCTC
>NW_026387638.1:746-910 GCF_001194135.2 Octopus bimaculoides | reverse complement strand
ATCGTAGTCACCAAAAACGTCTAGAATAGCATCTTAGATTAGAATGAAATCCTAAAATTTCTCCCAAAATGACCTGGACATACAGATGTAAAGAATGAGAACGTAGAGGTATCAGTATTGCAGAAAGTAAGGTACATAGAAAGAAAGCTGCTTCATTGTGAAAA
>NW_026387638.1:584-736 GCF_001194135.2 Octopus bimaculoides | reverse complement strand
AAAGTAAGGTACATAGAAAGAAAGCTGCTTCATTGTGAAAAGCACCATCTCTGTAATGTTTGGGCAAACTGCACAGTTCTTCATATCTTAAGTGAAGCCAACAATTTTTCTGGGTAAACTATGTTTTGCGTAAGTCCAGTGTTGGTAGAATA
>NW_026387638.1:181-359 GCF_001194135.2 Octopus bimaculoides | reverse complement strand
AATAATGCTTCGAGGACATGACTTGTTATAATCAGTCTTGTACCATTGCATAGTCGTGGTGGGTCCAAATTCTTCAAGAGTATGACAGGTACACCTTTCTTTAGGAACAGCTTATGCGGTGGCAGTCCTCAAATTGATTAAAATAAATCGATCGAAAATCAATTCTATTCAAAAATAT
>NW_026387638.1:0-171 GCF_001194135.2 Octopus bimaculoides | reverse complement strand
TTAAAATAAATCGATCGAAAATCAATTCTATTCAAAAATATAGCTAATCTAATGTGTGTGTGTGTGTGAAATTGATTAAATAAATGTAATTACCATCATAATTTAGTTTTGTTTTGATTAAAATACCAGCAACTTCAGAGCAAAACATTTCATAACAGTTCACTGTATTTC
>NW_026387637.1:0-208 GCF_001194135.2 Octopus bimaculoides | reverse complement strand
TAATAATAATAATCCTTTCTACTATAGGCACAAGGCCTGGATTTTTGTAGGGAGGGGGACAATTAATCACATTGACCTCAGTACTTGACTGGTACTTAATTTATCAACCCCAAAGAGATGAAATGCAAAGTCGACCTCAGTGGAATTTGAACTCAAAGCATAAAGACAGACAAAATGCTGCTAAGCATTTTGCCCAGCATGCTAACGA
>NW_026387636.1:127-248 GCF_001194135.2 Octopus bimaculoides | reverse complement strand
TCTTTCGCTATTTAGTTCGTTTTTTCGCCCGTTATTTCGTTCATTCGTTCTTTATTTCGTTATTTCCTTCGTTAGTTCGTTATTTCGTTCGTTCATTTGCTCAGTCATTCTTTCGTTCATT
>NW_026387636.1:0-117 GCF_001194135.2 Octopus bimaculoides | reverse complement strand
TTCTTTCGTTCATTGTGTATTCGTTTGTTCATTCGTTATTTCGTTCGTTCGGTCGATTGTTATTTTGTTTGTTTTTTCATTCTTTCGTTCGTTATTTCGTTTATTCGTTCGTTATTT
>NW_026387634.1:0-357 GCF_001194135.2 Octopus bimaculoides | reverse complement strand
ATGTTAACATGAAGCTGAAGATCAGTGAAAAAGAGAACGCCTATGCTGAATTACTTTGAGAACTTTCATAGGTTTCACCCAGTATACGCCCAGGCCATGTGTAACTCAATAACACCACCTAGTGAAGTCTTTTAGTCATATATGGGGCACCATAGCCCACTCTAGCAAAGACTTATTGTTGTAGGAGACATATTCGGGTGCAGGAGGTTGGTCCGGGATTTTTTGAAGAAATCTGTCCAAAGTTGGACCCCTTATTCGCATAACCACCGAACCTGGGGCTTAACCGTGGTGTATCCACAGCACTTACTAAGCATTACCTGAAACCTATGGGTCTAATTGACACCACTGTCGCTCATA
>NW_026387633.1:0-798 GCF_001194135.2 Octopus bimaculoides | reverse complement strand
AACCACTCAGGATACCCTCCATCTTATCCGCTATACCATAGAGAGGGTTGGTAATACATCTGGCAAAGGTGGAGCACTGGTACATTTGGACCAGTCTAAAGCTTTTGATAGGGTTGACCATCGATACCTGGCGACTGTGCTTGCGCAGTTCGGCTTGGGCCTTGGCTTCCTCAGGTGGTTTATTGCTTTGTACCACAACATTGACTCGATAGTTCGGGTGAACGATTTCCTTTCGAATCCGTTGTGTATCAGACGCTCGGTTCGTCAATCTTGTCCGCTCTCAACCGCTTTTGTATGTGGTAGCTCTCGAGCCACTACTGCGGAGGTTGAGTGGCATTCCGGGAGAACCAGGTCTAGAGGAGTTTGTGACGGCTTACGCGGATGATATTACTATCAGCGTAACCTCAGTAGCACGCCTACATGAAGTGGGTAAAACTACTGAGGCTTACAAGGAGGTGGCAGGAGCAAAGATTAACCGGGAAAAGTCGGTCGGCTTACAACTCGGCACCTGGGTTGGCAAGTCGATGCCTTCAGACAGCGCTGTTGGGCGCTGGACGGAGGGACCGGTTAAGTTGCTGGGAGTTTGGTTTGGTCCAGGCCTCCAGATACAGAAGCACTGGACGGAGGTATTGAGCAGGGTGGCTGAAGTAGTCAAGACCTGTTCTTGGCGGTGGCTATCCCTGAAAGGGAGGGCGGAGGTGGCCAATGTGTTTATCGCATCGGTCATTACCTACCGCCTAACCATCGCGCCTTGTCCGGATTCGTGGTTGATCAGGTTGGAGAGACAGCTCTTTCGTT
>NW_026387632.1:2715-3059 GCF_001194135.2 Octopus bimaculoides | reverse complement strand
ACACACACACACACACACACACACACACACACTCACACATATATAATATATATATTATATGGAAGCTAAGGACAGATGAGTGGTTAGTGAGAGCTGTACAGCAATGCTGTCATTGCTATACTCATTGGAGTATAGCAAAGAATTTAGTGTACAAGTAGGAGTCCACCAGAGATTGGTTCAGGAATTTAAGACAGGCTGCCCTTGGGAGTTCCTCTATACTGATGACCTAGTTCACTACCAGAACTAAAGAAGAAATTTTAGGCGTGGAAGCAAGGTCTGGAATCAAAGAGTCTTAGAGTTAATTTAGCTAAGACCAAAATCCCAGTAAGTAGGAAAACAGACAA
>NW_026387632.1:1059-1634 GCF_001194135.2 Octopus bimaculoides | reverse complement strand
ATGTTAAATGATGATGATGATGATGATGATGATGATGATGATGATGATGGGCTTCTTCCAGTTTCTGTCTACTAAGTGTACTCTTGAGGCTTTGGTCAGCCCAAATCTATAGCAGAAGACACTTACCCAAAATGGGATTGAACCCAGAGCCATGTGTTTGGGAAGTAAACTTCTTACCACACAGCTATACCTGTGCCTATATATATATATAGACCTCTACCTTTAAGCAAACATTTGCACAAACCTTTTCAGTTACTGAAAACTGTCTCTCAACTACCCACTCACTTTTCCTATCATGCCTACAGTTTTAGAGCAGCACAATGAAATGTAGATCTGGAGAGATTGTAGTAAGATGGAGGAAGCCTCATCCAGACTTCTCACACTCAAAGAACAATGGTATAAATTCTTCTGAGTAGTGATGGTTGAGGGAGGAAGGCATATTTTTGGTTGAGGGAGGAATGCATACTTTTGGTAAAGAAATGAGTAAAGTGATTAGGGTAGGTAAGCTGGGGCCAGCTTAAATGGTCTCAGAAAGAGAGAGAGAGAGAGAGAGAGAGAGAGAGAGAGAGAGAGAG
>NW_026387632.1:370-1049 GCF_001194135.2 Octopus bimaculoides | reverse complement strand
GAGAGAGAGAGAGAGAGAGAGAGAGAGAGAGAGAGAGAGAGAGTATGGTGATGGGGTTAGAAGGAAGAGAGGATATAGTGATGGGAGTGTAAGAGAGAATGAAAGAATAACAGCAAAGAAAAGGCAATTCCAAACTCATTCTTTTACTATTTCATACCTTTTGCCTCTTTCTCTCTCTCCTTTCTTTATCTTTTAATTATTCTTTCTTGCTTATTCTCACACACATCTCATTCTCTCTCTCATTTTAGGCAGATCTAAAGTCAAATGGTGAGATTAAACTCTTCAAGTTTGGAACAGACACCAATGACTTCAGTATTTTATTCACAGAAGACTACCGAAATCACATCAGTCGGCTGACAGAGGATAACTGCATCAGTAAAGTCATTATAGGTACGTTTCTTCTGGTTTCAATATTTTCTCAAGTGGAGTAGGGAAGCTGAGATTGAGCAGCTTCTTACCTTCATGGTGTCTTATTCTCAAACACGAAACATTAATCCAACCTAGGAGGATGAGCTGAAGACCCACTAATTGATTTCAATGGAAATATATCCATTTAATTGTCAGGTTAGTGGTGGTGGTTGTGACTGTAACAGAGGTGGAGGTTGTTTGGCTCTGTATCAGCCTAGATTGAACACACTTATGCTCAAACACATTCCTGTCTTTTATGTTGTTTTTTTTT
>NW_026387632.1:0-360 GCF_001194135.2 Octopus bimaculoides | reverse complement strand
TTTTTTTTTGTTTGTTTGTTTCTGGCATACTGTATCTTGGTCAACCTTATCTAATGTGTCCTTTTCTTATTAAGATAGTCCATGTTCTAAAGTGGTTGACACCATCTCATCTCTATAAACTGTAGTCATTTAAAAAGAAAAACTCTTCTTTTAGACTCCATTCTTTGTATATCACAATAGCAGCATGATAATTTCATTTTAGAATGAAATGAAATGTTTTGGTCCTTCTTTATATAGGCCTTATTCTGCTAAAATATGAATTATCTTGCTAACTTTCTGGATCTACAGAGTGTTTTAAAAGTCTGTCACTTTCTAAGAACTCTTATATCATGAACTACAAATGGTAGCATGATTGAACTG
>NW_026387631.1:0-257 GCF_001194135.2 Octopus bimaculoides | reverse complement strand
ATCCCGCCTACAAAAATTGTGAACTTTGTTTTTGTGTTCCTGTTGCTGTGCTCCTGTTGCTACACCAGTCGAGCGGGAGTACCAGTTGGCCGGAAGATTGAAGTTGCTGTGTCTCGGACTGTTTTCTTTCCTTCTTTCTTCCTTCGCTTTTTTACTATTTGGACCCCTTTTTGTACTTCTTCCAAAACATGGCAGAAAAAAAAGAACATTGTGTTGATGTGGGAGATTGTCCCACCCAAAAAGTGGTTAAATGATTT
>NW_026387630.1:0-350 GCF_001194135.2 Octopus bimaculoides | reverse complement strand
TATATATGTATATACGACAGGCGTCTTTCAGTTTCCGTCTACGAAATCCACTCATCAGACATTGGTCGGCCCGAGGCTATAGTAGAAGACACTTGGCCAAAGAGCCATGCAGTGGGTCGGAACCCTGAACCACTTATATCTATAGGCATATGAATATATATATGCACATATTTGTATATGTATCTGATTGGGGTGCGTGGGTGCAGCTGGTTAGTAAGTTTGCTTTCCAAGTACATAGTTTCGTGTGCAGACGCATAATATGGCATCTTGGACATGTGTCTTCTACGATAGCCGAGAGGGACCAAAGTTTTGTGAATGAATATGGTGGGAGTAAACTGCGTGACTATATA
>NW_026387629.1:0-498 GCF_001194135.2 Octopus bimaculoides | reverse complement strand
TACTTAATAAAGGCCTATTTTTTTTTAAATTTAAAAGTGCGAGTAGAGCAATGCACACATGTTACCCTAAGGTCTAATCTATTATTGATTAGATTAGGATTGTTCCTAAGTTTAAAAATTTCATATATTTCCATAGAACACAATTCACATCCATATCTATTATTTCTATAAGGTTGAGCTTTTCTTATAATTTCCCATTTAAGGCTAAAATTGATACTATTATCTTTTAACTCCCAAATTTTACTTGCCAATGTCGTACTATTTGCCTCATGTCTAAGTCTGAACGAAGACTTATGGTTATATATTCTCTGTTTCAGGTTAATACTACATCCTATATAAATATAATTCTCGGTTATAGTACTAATGATGCATCTGTACACTATGTTATGGGTGCAACAAAATCCAAATAAAGGACGCAACTGTAGAAAAAAGTCCCATTGTCCTAAAGCATGCTTTAGAGATAGGAAGAAAATGGCTAGCACTAGTCTTAGCAAATAC
>NW_026387628.1:0-336 GCF_001194135.2 Octopus bimaculoides | reverse complement strand
TTATTCTTTTTGTTGCGACTTCCAGGATTCAATATTTCTTATTCTTTTTGATACTTCCTCCAGCATTTAATATTTATTATTCTTTTTCTTGCTTCTTCCAGGATTCTAATTTTCTTGTTTTTGTTGCTTCTTCCAGGATTCAATATTTCTAAATCTTTTTCTTACTTCCTCCAGGATTCAATATTTCTTATTCTTTTTCTTGCTTCTTCCAGGATTCATTATTTCTTATTCTTTTTGTTACTTCCTCCAGGATTCTATAATTCTTATTCTTTTTCTTTCTTCTTCAAGGATTCAATATTTCTTATGCTTTTTGTTACTACCTCCAGCATTCAATAT
>NW_026387627.1:0-262 GCF_001194135.2 Octopus bimaculoides | reverse complement strand
GTTTACTGATATGACTTGCTTTCTATATTGTGTCTATCTATACGCTTTTTATCTCTCTATACTTTTTACTTAGATTTCTTATATATTTTTTTGATATTTTTACTGATAGGACTTGCTGATAGGACTGTACTGATAGGATTTGCTTTCTATATGGTGTCTATGTATAAGCTTTTTATCCTTCTATACATTTTACTTGGATTTTTTATATTTTTTATATATTTTAAAAATATTTTTTACATAATTATAGAGTTAATGTTTTGTA
>NW_026387626.1:0-226 GCF_001194135.2 Octopus bimaculoides | reverse complement strand
GCATCTATATCATTAATATATGCAACAAATAGAAGGGGGCCAAGAACAGACCCCTGTGGTACACCAGATGTCATCTCATGTGTGTACTCCCATTATCTGCTTTTTGCATTTTTTCAGTATAGTAAATAACATTTTATTTCATTATTTTCACTTTTCTTAATGACTACTTTAGAGTAAGATTTTATTTCAAATTTTTTTTTATTTTCATTCATTTGGTCGGTTGTTT
>NW_026387625.1:0-301 GCF_001194135.2 Octopus bimaculoides | reverse complement strand
CTGTTGCAATTTTTACTTTGTGTTCAGGTTTCATAGTAAACAGGATTTCAACATTTTTATATGGAGTGGAATTTATCAACAAATCTGTAAGTTGTTTTATAAAAGAATTTAGAATAATTCCAAAACAGAGTTTGCAAACAATTGTAAGAATTGTTAGTTTAAAAGTTCTATAAATTATCTGTTGGTGGTATGTAGTGTGAAGAGATGAAATATACAATATTATGTGTATATATACATGCATACATACGTAGATACTGACACTCACATATATATACTTATATATGTGTGTGTGTGCATACGT
>NW_026387624.1:0-585 GCF_001194135.2 Octopus bimaculoides | reverse complement strand
TCTCTCTCTCTCCCTCCCTCCCTCTCTCCCTCCCTCTTTCTCTATCTCTCTCTACCTCTCTATCTATTTATCTACCTATCTTTCTCTCATTCTATATATCTCATTATCTGCTCTCTTTTTCAGTGTATGTGTACGTGGTACGGATGTGTTTGTTTATCAGTATATAACTCTATCCTTAAGTTTAATATAACCAACTGAAAATATTGTTAATCTAATTATGACTAATATTCAATTAAATGCTTTACAATGTTGTTGTTCTTGTCGTTGCCTGTTTAATAATCTTACTAATATTTATATATTCGCCTACACAGCAATTACTAGCCTCGAGGGATTTTTATATCAAATCTAATTATCTTTGCATTCACTAATAATTTAGAGAAGAAACTGCTAAATAGCATATTCAATATATAAAATCTGTGTAAACCAAATATAGTATGATGTTTTAATGTAATTTTTAAGTTAAAACTATATTTTTTACTCTTGTATGGAAGTGGAAGTATTATAATATGTATGAAACGCCTAAACTTATATATTTTTCACATTCCAAAGCAACGTGTGTGTGTGTGTGTGTGTGTGCGTGTGTGT
>NW_026387623.1:0-716 GCF_001194135.2 Octopus bimaculoides | reverse complement strand
TAATAATAATAATAATAATAATAATAATAATGATAATAATAATAATCTCTCCATTTATCTCATGATGCTCTGATTTATTTATCAGTCGAATACTCATAGGAGAAAAATACTGAAAAGTATTGTAATACATTTTCAATTGCTTTCCATTTCCTTTCATAATTGTTGCATGAAAGACGAATTAATATAACAAAAGAGGATACAGCATATTTTAACAAGTGTTTCCACATACTTATAATACTGGCAGATGAAATGCGAGGCACTGAAGTAGAATTAAGCTCTAGAATAACTTCAATAATCTAAAAGCATCTTCAAACAGGGAGATGAGATATTTCAAGAGCCACGTGGAATTTTGGTAAACAACGAAATCTGAGAAAAGTTTCCAAAGGGTTGTGTAAAGTCAATCGTTTATATCTCTAACACACCCGTTCACACATGCTCTAATATTTGTGCAAACGTACTGTATATATTTTCTAATTAATTTTATAAGTCTTGTGTATTTATTTTATTATTTTTATATATTTAAGCTGTTATAAATTCTCCCCACACTCATAGGAATCTCATTTTCCATACAGTGTGTGCGATTCTTTGTTTACTCATCTAGGGTACACTACGTATTTTCTTTTGATATATTTAAATTAATGACTTATACAGTGCAGTGCTGTACTATATTTTTTATTTATTAATTTATTAATTTTTAGGCGTGAAAATGCTTATTT
>NW_026387622.1:0-210 GCF_001194135.2 Octopus bimaculoides | reverse complement strand
CACATATTCATATACATATGCATAACATGCCCCATTAATTTCATGCACCAAACTAGAATAACACTTGTTAGAATTTAAATAAGGGGACACATGTATATGTATGCGTACAAATATACATACATACATACATACATATAAATATATACATATATACATATACAGAAGGTTATAAAGGACACAGGTTTCGTGTGTCACATAGCTAGCTAGAGG
>NW_026387621.1:0-340 GCF_001194135.2 Octopus bimaculoides | reverse complement strand
TTTAATATATATGTATGCATATGTTCTTTTCTAGCTTTTATTATTTAAGATATATCTGCAAGAAGCTTGCTTCTAACAATGTTACGAAGTTTCATCGCTGGAATGTAGGTAAAAAATTTTGATATAGTTTTTTATAAGGTCTTAATAATGTGTTAATCATTATTCCCTTACATTTTAATGCTGTGGTTAACCATTCAATATAACAGCACGGACTGTTGATGTCATCATTTTTTTTCCACCTGGGTTCTCTTCTGTATTCTTTAGGAATATTAGCTGTAGTCTATAAGAAAGTTTCAATTAATCAGAAATTACCGTATTTTCCGACATGACATATAAGGCG
>NW_026387620.1:5427-5803 GCF_001194135.2 Octopus bimaculoides | reverse complement strand
ATTGTAATTGAAAACACTCCCATACTACGTCCGTATAATAATTTGCTTGTTCGTTCGTCTTTTATACTTTGGTTAGCGTGAGAGGTGGAGGTGGAGGTGGAGTGAGTGAGGTGGAGTAAAAGTGTGCGAGAGAGGGGTGGGGAGAACAGTTATGTAATGATGATGATGATGATGATGATGATGATGATGATGATGGTGATGACGACGATGATGATGACGATGATGATGATGACGATGATGATGATGTTGATGATGATGATGATGATGATAATGAGGAGGAGGAAGAGGAAGAGAAAGAGTATGATAACATATAGTTATGTTTATGGCATGTATACAATACATATAATACATAAGCTTACATATATATATATATATA
>NW_026387620.1:1121-2614 GCF_001194135.2 Octopus bimaculoides | reverse complement strand
AAATGAAAGGCAAAGTTGAGCTCAAGGACTGAAAAATGTTCACCTTTAATTTTGGATCGAGTTCAGATGAGAGGTCAATTATATTGATCCTTCAGTTTGAGATGAAAGATGACATTGAGGTCAAAGGTCGAAAAATGTTTATCTTTAATTTTGAAACGAAAGATCAAATTCAGATGAGAAATGAAACTATCTTTTAGTTGGCAATCAAACATGAAGTTGAGCGCAAGAGTCAAATAATGTTGTTCAGTTAGAGATGATTGGTCAAGTTCATAGAACGGGTCAGTTTAGTTTGATCTATTATTTAGAAATGAGGATCAAGTTGACATGAAGTGTCCATTAAGGATGAGCCTTTATTTTCAGATGAAGAATCAATTTAAGATGAATAGACAAAAAACGTTGATTCTTCAATTTGAAATTAAAGATGGAAATATGATAGTCATTTTGAGGTAAAAGATCAAGTGCACGAAATAGCAATTAAGGTTAATCCTTCATTTTAAGATCAAGGATTCGATTGAGAATAAGGCGCAGAGAATGTTGATTTTTCTTTTGGAAATTAAGGATAAAATATCGTTCCTTCATTTAAAGATGAAGGATCAATTTAGAATGAAGGATAAAAGAATCTTCGTTTTCTCCTGAGGTATGAAAAATAAAAATGAAAAACAAAAACAAAGTATTTGAAGTGAACGCTACGAATGAAGCGTTAGGAAGGTGAAAATAGAAATGAAGGGGAGGTTGGAAATGTGTTGCAAAGGAGGAAAAACTAGAATAAAAGTTCTATAGTAATTTATGCAAAAACAAAAATTAATCTAAATGACGGAATGGTAAAAAGCAATTGGGGAAGCATCAGCTTAATGGAAAAATAACTGTAGCTCTTAAGTATCGAATTCAAAGTAATGCATAAGTTTTACTGATCGATTTCAATTGTTACATTCTTATATACACTGTTTAAATTAGTCAGAGTGGTGTCCGCATATGGATTGTCGCTTTCACTGCGTTTTGGCTGTTTAGCTCTTTCTTCATCATCACTCAGAAATACTTTCTTGCTTTGATGCTTTTGCTAGGATTCAAGTAATACTTGTGGATAGCTCCACTTCCTACAATGAAGTAAGTATATCCCCTGAGCATGACTGCGTCAAGTCCTAGGACTCGCATGGTCGCTTTCTCGGTATTCATGGGTGTTGTGTCGACGCCCCCAGGCGAAGAAGTAGGATCTTCCAAGACATATAAATAGAGGTAGTCTGGCCGTGGTAGAGGAGTTGAGTAGCAGTCGAGTAGCAGTTGTGTAACGGTTGAGTAGAGATCATCCGAAGGTGCTAGATAGCAGTAGCGTTGAGACATAACAGTGGCGACGAGGATTTCGTAGCTCACACAACCACTGTTAGTATTTGTGACACAACAATGGAGTTAAGTGATCGCGATCACATTTCCACTGAATGTGATGCCAGTCCACCGCAGGTTTTAATCATTCACAGCTGAATTATCTGGAGTAACGT
>NW_026387620.1:0-871 GCF_001194135.2 Octopus bimaculoides | reverse complement strand
AAAAAAAAAAAAAAAAAAGAAATTGCAAATTTTACAATAATGTTTATTTACGATTTCGCTTTAACTCGCGCGATACAATTTTCCAAGCAGTTTTCCTTTTTTTTCCTTCATCTTTGTTTTACTTTACTTTCTAGTGGTCATTTTTTAGTTCTGCAATTATTAGAGTTGTTGTACATGATTTCGCTTCAATTTTAGCCATCAATTGAAGGCAAAACTATTAGTATAAATCAATAGAGCCAACTCTACGCTTCAAAATGTCATATATTATGGACATAGTTAAATTAAATGTTATTCCAAAATAAAGCCGGCTTTCGCTATTGTAGTACCAGCCTTATAAAATAGAAGATGAAGAACGCAAACAATTGATGTGAAAGAAACGCGTGAAGGAAGCTGCAGGAATTGATGAAAACGAAGGATGAAAAGTTGATTTAAAGAAAGAAAAGATCAACTGAAATGAATGAAAGAAGAAGAATACAAATGAGAGGAACGAAAAACGCTGACATGGAAGATGAAAGATAAAAATTGAGTTAGGAAAAAAACTAATTAAGAAGAAGAAACATAAAAATAAAGAAGTGAAAATTAATTGACATGAAGAAAGAAAATGAGATTGAGGAGACACGAAACGATTGACGTTGACGAAGAAAACAAAAATGGAAAGGAATAAGTTATTTGTTTTGTTTTTCTTATGATTTATTTTGTTGATTTTCAGAAATTAGATCAGATGACCAGAAAGTATTAAATTGTAAAGAAAATTCTGATTCTTTTTTTGCCTGTTTATATCGTTGCATATTTTAGAAATTATTGTTTTTTCCTGATATTAAATACATACATACATCTGTATGTATGTATGTATGTATGTATGTATATATAT
>NW_026387619.1:0-404 GCF_001194135.2 Octopus bimaculoides | reverse complement strand
GAAATGATTTAGATAGAAGATTCAGATTAAGCATCTTATAGTAATTACTATCGTCGCTTTGCGCTTAAACTTCAAATCGAGCTGGAACTATTGTGATTACCCTGACAAACAAGTCTACAATATATTTATCAATGATCCAAGTTTTGATTCCGTCGTTTATAAATTGTCTCTTGAAAAAAATAAATTCGATGATTATCACATTTCTATTGTCTAAAATATTTGATGTCTTTCACATTTCCATTTGCCAAAATATATTCTTCTGAAATAGTGTTTTTCCAAACTTCTGACAAAAATAATATAACAGTGTTGTTGTTAATGAAAACTAAAGATACACTGAGGTTTAAAGAATGATTAGTAGTGATCATGACACGCGCTTTTTATTTTCATCCATTCAACGATCCCCT
>NW_026387618.1:0-679 GCF_001194135.2 Octopus bimaculoides | reverse complement strand
ACAGGAGTCAGTCCAATGTTTTGTTCACATGCCACCGGCACAAGTGCCATGGAAATTGGGAAACTGGCTCTTATGAGTCAACTTGGCTCAAGAAGGGAACTTCACTTTTACCTTTGAATAAGGCTCGTAGAGGGGTTGTTTCTATGTTCAAATGTAACTATGTAAGGATGTAACTTGAGTAAAGCATTACCAATTTTAGCATGTTACCAAAGGAATACCCTTGCAGATGAGTACCACCTTGTCGTTGGTTGTGGGGCTTGTGTGTCTACATGACTATGAGAGCTATGCTGGCGGGAGATTTGTCTCCTGGTAGGGACACTCAAGCCAGACAGGTCAAAGGGTAGAGACCAGATGAAGAGTACTCAACTGGTTCTCCAGGTTGAGGGTTTGGCATTGGGCTAACAACTCGGTCTAGTTAAAAAAAAAAACATACCTGTTGCAGAAACTGCAACGGCGGTCCCAAATGACATGGTCAAGGAAGAGTCGTCTTCAGTCGAGCACATGACATCTTCAGGTAAGAGCCTTCAGTGGGTGAGAGCCTTCAGCGGGTAAGAGACTTCAGGAAGTGAGAGGAGCTGGAATGACGTGGGCTGAGCTGAAGAGGATCCTCCAGAACCGTGCCTGTTGGAAAAATGTTGTTGCAGCCGTGTTCCCTGAGGAATCAAGAGGCCTAAGAGAA
>NW_026387617.1:0-484 GCF_001194135.2 Octopus bimaculoides | reverse complement strand
CACCCTGTCACTTATGTGTACAGTTTCACTCACTGTACACTCAATATTACCAACTCCATCAAATATCTGTAGTTTCAGTGCCTGTATCCTCAACATCACATAATTATGTGTACAGTTTCAATCCCTGTACACTCCACATTACATACTGTCACTTATGTGTACTGTTCTTTTGTTGCTGTACATTCCACATTATATTATCACTTACATGTACAGTTTTTCAGTCATTGTACATTCCACATTACATTCTCTATCATTTATGTGCACAGTTTTTCAGTTTCTGTACATTTCACATCACATACTCTGTCACTTATGTCTACAGTTTTTCAGTCACTCCACATTTACAGTTTCTCTCTCTGTCCCTTTTTATTTTTTTCTCTAGCTCACTTATAACCATTCCTATTTCTGTTTACAGTTTCTGTACTTGTTCATTCTGGTTACATTTACCCTAGCTTTAAGTAGTGTTTCTTTCAATGTTCACCCTTGT
>NW_026387616.1:0-260 GCF_001194135.2 Octopus bimaculoides | reverse complement strand
GTACATATATGTATATATACGTATATGAATGAATATATGGATATGTTTATACATGTATACATATGTATATATGTATGTATATGTGCACATATACCATGTGGTTGAGCAGCAAGCGTCTTACTACACAGCCACTCCTGCGCCTATGTATATATTTTTGTAAAATTATACAATTTGGTAACTGAAAACAAGAAATGCAGAAGTCAAGACGACATTGTGTGTGGTTGCGTCGATGTACAAGTATATGTATATGTATGTATACA
>NW_026387615.1:0-640 GCF_001194135.2 Octopus bimaculoides | reverse complement strand
CTGCCTCCAAGAAGTAAGGTGGAGAGGAGGTTCCGCTCGGTTCCTCACAGGCAAAGAACACAGGTACAAGATTTTCTGGGCAGGAAAACTTCCTAGTTAACCTGCCTTTGATATTGCTGCACCTCTTATATGTCCATAGCTTACACTGGGTGCATCTTATAGGGTTACTACCTACACCTTTTCTTCAGATCGAGCAGGGCCATCTACCTGAAGGGGTTTGTGTTTTGTCTACCTTCCTACATATTAGGACTTTGGTTTTAGCTAGGTTGATTCTAAGGCCCTTCGATTCTAGTCCTTGTTTCCACACCTGAAACTTCTCTAGTTCTGATAGTGACTTAGCAATTAGTGCAAGGTCATCAGCATAGAGGAGCTCCCAGGGGCAACCTGTCTTGAATTCCTCTGTTATAGCCTGGAGGACTATGATAAATAGGAGGGGTTTGAGGACAGAACCTTGGTGGACCCCTACCTCCACCCGGAATTCTTCACTGTACTCATTGCCAACCATCACCTTACTGACAGTGTCTCTTTGTGGCTGGTGACTTCAATGGTCATGTTGGACAACATTCTGGGGTCTTCTATGGCATACATGCAGGCTATGGTTTTGGTTCCCGCAATGAGGAGGGAACCAGACTGCTGGAGT
>NW_026387614.1:0-407 GCF_001194135.2 Octopus bimaculoides | reverse complement strand
TCTATCTATCTATCTATCTATCTGCCTGTCTGTCTGTCTGTCTGTCTATCAATCTATCTATTATTATATTTCGGAGTAGTTATTTTTTTTTCTTGCCAAATATACACACGCACTATATGTTCGTTCTTCACTTATTTATTATTGTTCTTATTTTATCTTATGTCCATGGTGGACATAAGAGAATAGACTAAACAACAGAACAGAAGCATAACACGTAGATGAAAGCTCGCTGGAGAGGTCACAGATGTGTGTCCAAAGATTTCTAGACAATGGACTTAGGATAAAATAAGAACAACAATAATAAATGAGTGAAGAACGACTATATAGTGCATGTGTTTATTTGGCAAGGAAAATAAATGACCATCCCAAAATATAACAATATCTGTTTCAACACACGATTTCACATC
>NW_026387613.1:532-671 GCF_001194135.2 Octopus bimaculoides | reverse complement strand
ATAATTGGATTGGAAGAGACTGAAGCAATGAAATTCCGGCTGGTAGGACTGCATTTTTGCTTTTTATGATGCAATATTTTCTTAACACGTATATTTCTGTGTTACAATTTATGTTTGAAAAAAATGTTGTAATTTGTTG
>NW_026387613.1:318-437 GCF_001194135.2 Octopus bimaculoides | reverse complement strand
GCTCACTTTCATTGAGTTGTTAATTTGTTGATGATATTTTGTGTTGGTTGTGAACTTGTCTCTTCTTAGGTTTTGGAATTTTTGGAAAATGCTCTGTAAGTGTTTTCAGTTACCTTATT
>NW_026387613.1:0-266 GCF_001194135.2 Octopus bimaculoides | reverse complement strand
ACCGTTTGTTGTTTTTTGTATATTGTTCTTTGACAGATGCGAAAGCTCTCCAGGAAAAGTAGGGCCTGCAATAAGATAAGCAAAAAATTTGTTTGTTTGTAGTTAATATCCCTTTGTGTTTCATCTGTGCATTGTATGTATGAAAAACGCTGCTCGTTGTAAGAAGGTCAGTAATTTGAGTGATCTGAATTATTCATACATTTTGTTTGCTTTTTATGATGCAATATTTTCTTAACATATATATTTCTGTGTTACAATTTATGTTT
>NW_026387612.1:0-235 GCF_001194135.2 Octopus bimaculoides | reverse complement strand
ATATATATATATACATATATACACAAACACATGTACAGATACATTCATGTGTGTATGATTAAGCATACATGAATATGTGACTGTCTATATGTATAAGCTTATGTCAAGGTCTATAAAATGACACACAGACACATATAGAGTTTATGTCTAATGTTGTTTTGTAAACATGAATAAATAATTAACTCGCACACACACACACACACACACACATACACACATACACACACACATACAC
>NW_026387611.1:0-567 GCF_001194135.2 Octopus bimaculoides | reverse complement strand
ACAAATCGACCCCAAGACTTATTTTTTGTAAGCCTAGTACTTATTCTATTGGTCTCTCACCGAACCGCTAAGTTATGGAGGCATAAACACACCAGCATCGGTTGTCAAGCAATGGTTGGGGGAAATACACAAATACATACATACACACATACATGTATACACAAAGGGCTTCTTTCAGTTTCCGTCTACCAAATCCACTCGCAAGGCTTTGGTCGGTCCAAGGCTATAGTTGAAGACACTTGCCCAAGGCGCCATGCAGTGGGGATGAACCCAGAACCATGTGGTTGTGAAGCAAGCTTCTTACCACACATTCATAAGGGGTCTAAAAATTTTCTGGGTTTAAGGGTATCATGAAAGGTCTGATTGGAGCCCCAACATTCTAAATTGTTTTACAGGGATTGGAAAAAAAACTGAAAGACAGCTGGAATAAGTGTGTGAATCTGAGAGCAGAATATGTGCAATAAAATCACAACTAAGTGATCCTCCTGTATTTACTTTTACTCAAAGACAGGAACTTCTCAGCACCCCTTCACATATATACATGTATGTATGTATGTATGTATGTAT
>NW_026387610.1:0-401 GCF_001194135.2 Octopus bimaculoides | reverse complement strand
CTACTCAACTTTTCGGTAGCTTTTATTCCATCTTTCCTCTACTCCTCATTTCACCTACCTCTGTTCTCTGCCTAATCTCTAATCCTGTCCCCTTCGCCTACCTCAACTCCACTTTTCCTCTATCTCTGCTTCCTCCTCCACCTACTTTTATTCCCTTTCTCTGCCTCTCTTCCACCTTTCCCATATATCTCTACTTTCCCTTTCACCTGCCTCTACTCCACCTTCTTTTACCTCTAGCTATACTCCAATTTCCTCTGCTTCGACTCCATATTTCCTCTACTTCTACTCTGCTGTTCCAGCATATCTGCTTACCCGTCCTCTCCTTATACTATTTCATATTCTCCACCGCTACCACCACCATCACCGCTTCCTCCTCCACCTACTTTTATTCCCTTTCTCTG
>NW_026387609.1:0-259 GCF_001194135.2 Octopus bimaculoides | reverse complement strand
GTGAAACATGGGCTGTGACTGTTGAGGACATGTGTAAGCTTGCAAGAAATTAAGCTAGTATGCTCCACTGGATGTATAATGTCAATGTGCATACACAACAGAGTGTAAATGCCCTGAGAGAAAAGTAGAACATAGGAAGTATCAGATGTGGTGGGCAAGAGAGATGACTGCGCTGGTATGGTCATGTGTTGAGTATGAATAAAGACAGTTGTGTGAAAAAGTGTCACACCCTAGCAGTAGAGGGAATCTGTGGAAGAGG
>NW_026387608.1:0-512 GCF_001194135.2 Octopus bimaculoides | reverse complement strand
TATGTATGTATGTATATATATATGTATGTATGTATGTATGTATGTATGTTGACATACTGTTGTTGGCGGTTATTGGATAGCAGCTATTTTGTATTAACATCCCTATCAGGTATTTTAGTTGGTCATAAGAACATCAGTGGACATTTCTGTGTCGTCGTAATTTTCTCAACTTCGTTTAACCAAACAAATATGTTTCGGAACAAGAATAAACAAACACAAATACACACGCTTTCACACGGACATAATCCGACATAATTTAGATATATGTAGACATACTCCTATACAGATCTATCTATCTATCTATCTATCTGTCTATCTATCTATCTATCTATCTATCTATCTATCTATCTTTCTAGCTATCTATCTATCTATCTATCTATCTGTCTATCTGTCTGTCTGTCTGTCTGTCTGTCTGTCTGTCTATGTGTGTCTGAATATGCATACATACCCCGACACACACATAGTCGTATATTTGTACATATGTATGCAAGTATATGCGAGTTTATATATAT
>NW_026387607.1:0-200 GCF_001194135.2 Octopus bimaculoides | reverse complement strand
GGTGGTGGTGGTGGTGTCTGCACATAAAAGCCAGAGAAGCTCTGAATCTTGCAGCAAAACTCAATGATTGAAACATTAGTCTTGTAAAGAATATGGATAAAGCTGTTGTGGGGTGCGTAGGGTAATGGCATCGTAGTGGTGGTCATGGTATTGAGGGTGGTTAGGGTGGTATGCATACAACCACACACACACACACACAC
>NW_026387606.1:0-405 GCF_001194135.2 Octopus bimaculoides | reverse complement strand
CATGCATACACACACACACTCATACACACATTCACACGCATACACACACATATACGCCCTCGCGCACACACACACACTCTCTCTTAGACTGGGACGAATAGAGGAAGGAATTGGTTCATCTCAAGGAAGGAAGAGAGTGTATTCACTTTATCGTTGATATCTAGCCTAAATATTCCGCCGATATGCATGATATTTGACACAAACAAATCCCAGTTCGGTGAAGCGTGCAATTAGCACTAGATGAATAGGTTGGGAGCAGTTGGGTGGAACGTATCCACCGACAACCATCTCAGCGATTATTTTTCAAAAAGATATCGCCGTAATGAATTTGAAGGCAGAGTTTCCCCCTGCCCTTACAACAACAATAGTAATATCAACGAAAAGCATCTGTAACAACGAAAAGCA
>NW_026387605.1:0-205 GCF_001194135.2 Octopus bimaculoides | reverse complement strand
AGAGAGACAACTGCACTGGTATGGTTATGTGATGCATATGGACGAGGACAACTGTGTAAAGAAGTGCCGATCTCTAATTGAAGAGGGAACCTGTGGCAGAGGTAGACCCAGGAAGACATAGGACGAGGTGGTGAAGCACGATCTTCGAACTTTGAGCCTCACAGAGGCAATGACTGGTGACCAAGACCTTTGGTGATGTGCTGTG
>NW_026387604.1:0-264 GCF_001194135.2 Octopus bimaculoides | reverse complement strand
CCGCGAGTCCGCTGCCCTAACCACTGGGCCATTGCGCCTCCACAGAATGACAAGAGAAAGTATAGAACTTGCATGGGTTATAATAATTACGAACACAAAGTATATAAGGTCTACACAAAGAAGCCGATGTAACACATAGTATAAGTTGAGATTGTAAAGCATCTTATGGTCATATATGTAACTGCCATGAAAAGTTCTGAAGTGTAGTTTATTCGTTATGTTATAGTACAGTTAAATTTATGGGAATATATTTATAGGAATATA
>NW_026387603.1:0-204 GCF_001194135.2 Octopus bimaculoides | reverse complement strand
CATATATATATAGATATGAAAGTATATGTATACATATGCACATATATATATACACACATGTATATATATATACACACACACGCTCATATATACATATAGATATGTTAGTATATGTATACATATGCACACATATATTATACTTATATAGATATGTAAGTGTATGTATACATATTCACACACATATATATATATATATATATATAT
>NW_026387602.1:0-427 GCF_001194135.2 Octopus bimaculoides | reverse complement strand
CTCATTCTCAGAGAAATAATCACGAGATATATTTATCCGAATTCATAGACACCGAAACATTTCTTTTTAACGAATTACTTCAATATTGAATCATTTGCTGAATCACTAAGTTACAGCGACACAAACAAAACAACATATGTTTACGAGCTAGACAAATGAAAAGAAATAAACATAGCACTTAATTCCATACCTTGTCCAGTTCGTAAACGTCTAGCGTCTTGCTAATATGAGAACGTACATTTCGTAGCAAGACGGTTGACGTCTATTTTTAGCATGCAAGGGATCCACATAGTGGTCTCCCTACTATTTATATTTAAATAGATTTCACGGTCCCCGGACGTTCTTTTAAGTTGCTGACCACCGGTTGAAATTGATATTATATAATAATATTATTTAATAATATTAATTTCTACTCTTATATATATAT
>NW_026387601.1:0-381 GCF_001194135.2 Octopus bimaculoides | reverse complement strand
AGCGAAAGCAAAATCATGATGGCACTTGTACCAGTGGAGCATTAAGAGCACCGTCCGAGCGTATTCATTGCCAGAGCAGCTGTCTGGCTTCCGTGCCGGTAGCACATAAATAGCACCAGCGTGATCGTTATCAACATCACCTTCCTAGCACTTGTGCCAGTGCTAATGTGCTGGCTCCTGTGGAGGTGACACGTAATACACTATTTCGACCGCGGCCTTTTCCGGTAAGACGTCCGAGCGAGATCGTTAGCAGTGCCAATGGACTGGCTCCTGTGCAGGTGGCACGTAAAATACACCATTTCGAGTGTGACCGTTGCCAGTACCCGCCTGACTGGCCCTCATGCCGGTGGCACGTAAACGCACCCACTACACTCTCGGAGT
>NW_026387600.1:0-615 GCF_001194135.2 Octopus bimaculoides | reverse complement strand
GTGTGTATATTTAAATCTATATAATGTAAATATATGATAAAACAATATGAGTATATATATATGCATAATGCACATGAGCTTGTGTATATACCATAAAATAACAATATATACCATTAAATGTGTATAATGTATATCATACTACATTTATATATATCTTAATACAATGCATATGCATGTGTATATATATGTGTATAAAATGCAATGTATATATATATATATAGATAGATACCATAAAATGTGTATATATCATGCTATAATATATTTATGTATATATCTTAATATGTATAATGCATATATGTGTGCTTATGCGTGTATATATAAACATAGTTTATATAAGTTTGCATGTAAAATATATAACGCATACACAATGTAATACATATGTATGTATATATACATATAGCTTAACCATAAATAATTCACATACTTAGATGTATGTGCATGTATATATAAAGAGACTAATTGGTACTATCTACAAGAGATGCTAAATATTTTAGCAACTAATGTCACAAATGGTTTCGAGTCTTTTTAGCTCTTTTTTGTGCCTCTTTCCAACTCTCGTTTGTTTATTTGGGGGCTGTTTTATTTTTCCTTTTCTTTACTTTTGTCTGTTCTTTT
>NW_026387599.1:0-243 GCF_001194135.2 Octopus bimaculoides | reverse complement strand
CCAGGCATTGTGTATCTAGGACTACACTATTCAATGTGTTGGGCAGCCCTGATCTTGCAGACCATTGATCAAATGTAATCTAACAATGTCTGCGTCATCTTCATTTTCGGCATTGTGTAACTAGGACTACACTATTCAATGTGTTGGGCAGCCCTGATCTTGCAGACCAATGATCAAATGTAATCTAACAATGTCTGCGTCATCTTCATTTCTGGCATAGTGTAACTAGGACTACACTATTCA
>NW_026387598.1:0-216 GCF_001194135.2 Octopus bimaculoides | reverse complement strand
TTTGCAGTGTGGGGTTGCGCATTGTTCTGATGAAACATCACTCCTTTTCGGTTCACTAAAGTGGGTCTTTTTTTCTTCAAAGCTTAGTTCAAATGCTCTAATTACTGACAGTAGACTTGAGCACTGATTGTTGCATTGGGTGGTAACAATTCAAAGTGAATTACTCCTGTAACAGACTGTCTGTTACAGTCTGTCATACCGGCCATGATGAAATAC
>NW_026387597.1:0-258 GCF_001194135.2 Octopus bimaculoides | reverse complement strand
CGGATCGACTGGAACCCTCGATGTCGCTAGCGACGGAGTGCCAACAACAACAACAAAAGGGTATAGAGTCAGTCGGGGATTTTGTTTTCAATTTTCTATGATATTTGTTTTTCTTTTTCCAGGCTGATCCAAACCAATTAGAAGCCAAACTATCAAACGGACTTATTTGTGGCCATGCATACAGTATCACATGTTGCAAATTTGTAAGTATTTCCATTTATTATTATTATTATTATTATTATTATTATTATTATTATT
>NW_026387596.1:0-780 GCF_001194135.2 Octopus bimaculoides | reverse complement strand
TATATACGCACATACATACATATATGGTTATATATAAATGTATGTGTATGTATATATTTGTATATATATATATATATTTATTTATCTATATTGATATATATATATGTACATACATGTCTATGTGTCTATATATGCGGTACAGATACCAATTAAATTAATTCAAATTAAATTAATTTAGATCAAATATGTATGAACTTTAATTACGTAATTATGGAATTAATGATGTTTATGCTAATGAAAACATGCTAAATTATAAACTGTATGTCAAATTTAAGCTTATACTTCCTCAATTCTCTCTCATCCTCTCCTTCCTTCTCTCTCTCTCTCTCTCTCTCTCTCTCTCTCTCTATATATATATATATATATATATATATATATATATATATATATATATATATATTCATATTCATATATACACATATACATATATATAAACATATATACATGTATATTTGTATATATATATATGTATATATGTAAGTGTCTATCTACCTAATCCATATATATGAACATACAAGCATACGTACATGCGTATAATGCGTATACACACAGACAAACACACATACTAACATATATATGTATGTGACTATACTGATATTAAGAGGGATTGATGTATTTGAAAGCCATATGTAATCTCACAACTGTCTTTTACACGAATATTTTCTAACAATTAATTGGCAATGAAAAATGATTGCATATGACACATACATGAATATCCGCGCGTTAATGCACATACATAATACATATATACATACACACATACATACATACATACATACA
>NW_026387595.1:1968-2282 GCF_001194135.2 Octopus bimaculoides | reverse complement strand
ATATATATATATGTGTGTGTGTGTCTGTATGTGTGTTTTATGTAATCTTGTTCTTTTTTATATATTATTCATAAACATGAAAATTAAGAAGCAGTAGTTTTAGTGTTAAAAGAGTCTTTAAAATATACATGTATATATAATTGCATGTGTGCATATGTGTATAATCTTTTGTTATATATATATATGTGTGTGTGTGTGTGTGTGTGTGTGTGATTTATGTATATATATATTTATATATATATATGTGAATATATATGTACAGATTACTCATGTATATTTGTTTGCATGTAACTATATATATATATATATATATA
>NW_026387595.1:0-766 GCF_001194135.2 Octopus bimaculoides | reverse complement strand
TATATATATATATATATATATATATATATATATATATATATATGTATACGTTTCCTAATATCTATGTGTATCTGATTATGTTCCTTTGTTCGTTCTTGTCTTCCTTAACAAAAGCCAGCTCTATTTATTCCATTGTTCTGCCAGACCATAATTTCAGTATCCTGTTGTTCTTTTTTCTTTTTTGTTTTTATAATGTATTTATTCATATATTTAATATCATTATTATCATTTTTAGTATTATTATATTTATTATTATTATTTTTATTATTATTATTATTATTACAGGCGATGGCAGGAGCACTAGTGTGCGCTGTAGTATCTTCGTTGACGTAATCTATATCTAATTGACTGGCTCTTGTACATGTGCTGGGACAGAGTTGCCTTTTGGCAGACAAATTTAGCTTTCGGCCGGTCACACTTTTTGTTTGACCACTTCAATCGACGGTTGACTAGGACACAGTTCTTCTTGTGAGCTGTACGCTTGATGCGGGGGCGACCCTGCCGCCATTTTGTATAACGGACAGGGTCACCTGTCATGTAGACCCAGAATCCTGTGTCTGATTTGTCATTTAGACCTGCAAAATCAAAGAAGAAATATCAGAAACAAAATTATTTTCCATTTACAAATAAAGAATTTTATATTATTTACATTTGACAGATATTTGTCCTCAAATTGTTTCTTTTTAATATAACGTTTCACCTGATATACCCTCCAGGGATCTATTTTAAAAAGGGGGCGCCAGTTTTCATTTATGTTTTATGTAGT
>NW_026387594.1:0-331 GCF_001194135.2 Octopus bimaculoides | reverse complement strand
AATAATAATAATAATAATAATAATAATAATGATAATAATAATAATAAGTCGCTCTCATGGCTTCTGATGTTAATTGATTGGAAGTGTTATCACATACATTGATTTGCCTTGGTATAAAAAGATGGGCTACAGCAAATATTCTGCTCAATACCACAGATTTGCTTGTCAGTTGTTTGACCTTAACCAGTTGAGCATGTCGCTTGGTGGCTGACGATATGTGCATCTCTGATCATGAGCAGAAATGGTGGGGGAGCTTCATAACCATGTGTTGAGAGGAATTTTTTGGAGTTTGAATAATTCACCTTTGGAAACATGGGTGTTTTGCTCAACA
>NW_026387593.1:0-626 GCF_001194135.2 Octopus bimaculoides | reverse complement strand
ACATTCTACCCTGATACCTCCGTCATCAGGATGAAAAAATGTCTTAGGTTTGAGACCATGATGCAGAAATGTTTATATGTGAATTCCACTTTTAAACTTCTAAACGTCTCTGCATCATGATCTGAAACATAGGCTCGATTTATCCAATGTTTATTTGCTTCCATTATTGGCTGCATATTTTTGTTGAACTACATCTACCAACATTACGATGATGTCTGATCTCCTGGAAAAAGCTGTTGGGGTCGTAAAACCTACCGTATGTATTCTGTGTAAATTTGATCTATTTATGTAAATAACTATATATTTATACTTAAATATTCATAGTCAGAACGTTTCCAGTCTTTGTTTTTTCTTTTTGTTTGTATGCATACATATATATATGTATTTTGTATATCTCACCCAAGCTGTTGTATTTAATTTGCTTGTCCGCCTAATTGCTTCCATATCTGCTCCCCTTGATTACTCTTATAGTCTCTCTTTACCCCGAGAAATTGGTTCCTCGTAAAGAAATCATGGTCTAAGTTAGAATCATTTGAGTAATACTAAGTGTTTCTTTGCCGAGTATATCTGAATCTAATAGTCGTGTGTCGATAAGCCAGCTGGAGGAGATGTCCTCCTGGGGCTAA
>NW_026387592.1:0-695 GCF_001194135.2 Octopus bimaculoides | reverse complement strand
TATACACACACACACACACAAACATTAATACACACTTGTACATATCAATCTTTCAATAGAAATGTATGTATATGCATATATATTTGAGCAATCAGGCATGCACTTATGTGTACAACTATTCTCATATATGTGCACAAATGGCAGAAAAGAAACCATGAGAAAACATTGTGTTTAACCCATTATAAATTAAGCACTAGTAGTTTCCAAGTTGTCTTTCTTGGTGACTGGTCAATAATTACACTAGAGTTGTCGAAGTTCTTGAACTCTGTATGCATAATACTTCTCATTTCTTTCTTCATAGATATATATATATATGCTTATATGTGTGGTGGGGTGTGTGAATTGAACAACTTCTGAGTAAACTTAGCAAAGACAAAAGTTTTACTTAGAATGAAAGGAGCCTGGGCTCTATTGCCATTTGTGGAATGGCTGTACTAATTTTAATGGAAAGAACCCAGCAGCCTGTTTTGCTTGTACAGATTATATGTGAACTGTGGGTGCACAAGAGATGCAATAATATTGCAGATGCACAGGAGTTGTTTACAGTAAAAATATCAACAAAATAAATTCTTTTAAATATTTGGTTGGTTTTCCTAGAATTAAGCCAAAGCTTTTTTTTTATACAGGTGATATCACCCTTCATTATTAACCCTTTAGCATTTAAACTGACCATATCTGGGTAAAGTATTCTAGCT
>NW_026387591.1:0-361 GCF_001194135.2 Octopus bimaculoides | reverse complement strand
ATATGTATATATATAAATATATATATATATGTATATATAACATATGGATATATATATAAACATATGTATATATATATACACACACACACATACATATATATATATATATGGCATATGTATATAAATGTACAAGATACATCATGATATATGATATATATGTGTGGATATAAAGAAACTAAATGACTAAATATCAGATTCAATAATTAATTGGAAATATGAATAAACATAAAGCTATCATCAATTAGGGAATACTATCTTCTTCCGTTTTCAATCTGAAACTGTATATAGCATTAAAGGTTCGCGTGTTTATTGGCCCATATACGTTTGTGCTCGCGCGCAGGTTTATGCGTGTATGTATAGA
>NW_026387590.1:0-644 GCF_001194135.2 Octopus bimaculoides | reverse complement strand
ATATATATGTGTGTGTGTGTATGTATATGTGTATATATATGTGGGCATGTATTTGCGTACATATTTACTTGTATGTCTGTATGCGTGTCTATATGCGTGTGTATTTGTATGTATGATTGTATTTAAGTAGATATACATGTAATTTTATGTGTGCGTTTTTATAGGTGTACGTTTCGCAAGCTGAACGAGGTACCTAACTTTCGTTAGATACTTATTAGAACGCCATCATTCCACTCTCTCTACCTCTATCTATTTTTCTCATTCTCTCTCTAATTTTCTTTTTCTTTTATTTCTTTTTCTTCCTTTCTCCCACCCACTTGTTATTCTCTGATTTTTTCCTTTTCTTTCTTTCGCCTGTAACAACTAACTTGTATAAGCACGCACCAGAAGATTTTGTGCGCGTGCGTGTGTGTGCGTGCATACATTTATATGCATTTGTATATATATTTATGTTTTGCCTATATATGTCCGTATATGTATGTAGCCATGTACCTACGTCTGTATGTTTAGTGTATATACGTATATTATAGATTGTTTGGTATGTGTATATATTACTAAATGTATATGTAATTTAGCGTGAAAAAATTTTAAACAGGGTACTCAGGCCTTTTCCCTTCTTTATAAGCTATTTCTGATTTAATGCT
>NW_026387589.1:0-285 GCF_001194135.2 Octopus bimaculoides | reverse complement strand
AGAGAGAGAGAGAGAGAGAGAGACAGAGACAGAGAGAGAGAGAGAGAGAATGAGAGAGAAAGAGAGAAAAAGAGAGAGATCGTAATACAAGAGCTGAAAAGTATATTAAAATATATTTTACGTAGAGTAAACATTATCTGATATAGAACTTAATACATTGCGTAGAATGGATATACATGCTTATTACATCAAATGTTCTCTGACTGCTCCGAGTTTCGCTCCGTGCCGGGTTGTTTTTTCGCGTGAAAAGCGAATACACACACATCTCTATTTTATATATTAGAT
>NW_026387588.1:0-667 GCF_001194135.2 Octopus bimaculoides | reverse complement strand
TCTAGATGTAGACTTAGGAATGGATTAGTGATACACTAATATTGAAACCTAGTTTTTACTTGTTTCTGTTGTTACCTTTGTAGTAGTTGCCTTCTTCTTCTTCTTCTTCTTCTTCTTCTTCTTCTTCTTCTTATTATTATTATTATTATTATTATTATTATTATTATTATTATTATTATTCTATTTCTTCTTCTTTGTTTTCTTTTTCTTCTTCTTTTTCTTCTTCTTCTCCTTCTTTTTCTTCTTCTTCTTCTTCTTGTTTCACTTTTTTCATCTTCTTGTTCTTTTTCTTCTTGTTTCACTTTTTTCATTTTCTTCTTCTTCTTCTTCTCCTTCTTGTTTCACTTTTTTCATCTTCTTCTTCTTCTTCTTCTTGTTTCACTTTTTTCATCTTTTTCTTCTTCTTCTTCTTCTTCTTGTTTCACTTTTTTCATCTTCTTCCTCTTCTTCTTTTTCTTCTTCTTCTTCCTCTTCTTCTTCTTCTTGTTTCACTTTTTTCATCTTCTTTTTCTTGTTCTTCTTCATCTTCTTCTTCTTCTTGTTTTACTTTTTTCATCTTCTTGTTCTTTTTCTACTCCTTTTACTTCACCTTTATTTCTTCACCTTATTCTTCTTTGTTTCTTCAACTTCTTAGTCTTCTTTTACGTCGACTTCCATTTCATCATCA
>NW_026387587.1:0-334 GCF_001194135.2 Octopus bimaculoides | reverse complement strand
TACATTGAAGCACATTAGAGGTATCCGTCATAGGTTTCCTTGCACGCTAGTATGAACAACTAATATCCAAACAACTATTTAGAGATGCACTTGGAAGTTCATCCCTAAATAGTGGTTTGGATTTTAGCTGTTCTTTCTAGAATGCAATGAATCCTCTGACGGATGCCACTTACGTGTTTAAATGTACAAAGTATTTATATAAATAATATATAGTCTATTGACTAATCTTTTTACACACTAGGCCACTGGTAGAAATTTCTAATATTTCCTATTACCCTGATATTATTAATTATCTCAATACATAAATAGCAATGAATAAATATTCAACTAAATA
>NW_026387586.1:0-342 GCF_001194135.2 Octopus bimaculoides | reverse complement strand
GTCCCTTCGTCTTTTAAATTTCCAGATTAAAGCCGAAAGCGTTGTTGAATGTCTCTTATCACGGTACCTAAAGTTCGAAAGATGGTTGTTATAGCCAGATTTAAAATTCCCTTCCACGGACCATTCTTGTAGTTTGCTGAAAGCTGTGTCCCATAAACAACGGAAGATATACCGCACTTCTGTCCTAGAGGACAGTTAGATCTATCTCTACAGCTGCATTCAGCGCAGGCTTGAGTCGTCTGTTGTTTATTGACTGAACATTAGGGACGAGAAAAAGTAATTTTAATCGTTTGTCCTTAAAAGATTTTTGAGTATCTATAGGTCCTAGGGAAGTGGATATCG
>NW_026387585.1:0-251 GCF_001194135.2 Octopus bimaculoides | reverse complement strand
ATGTATGTATCTATGTATGCATGTATGTATGTATGTATGCGTTTATGCATGTGTGTATATATGTATGTGTGTACGTATGTACATATGTATGATTGTATGTATCCATATATCTATGTATGCGTGTATGTAAATATGTGTATATGTACATATGAATGCATGTGTATATGTATACGTGCACAGACACACGTCTAAACAAGTATGCAAATAGCAAATAACCAAGAGTACGTACGAACGTTATGTGTTTATGACTC
>NW_026387584.1:0-436 GCF_001194135.2 Octopus bimaculoides | reverse complement strand
TCCAGTAGGTGCAATAGTGGAGGTTAATTCATTCATTTAATTTAAATATAGTTTCATCACTTTATGCAATTTTGCTGAAAAGTGTGCACCTTCTTCACAGCTTACGTAACACCACTCGTAAAACACCATTCTGTGGCCTGGGTCGCCTTTATTCAGAACTGGGAATGTCACTTCTCCTATTACAGTGCTTCAAAATGCGATGGACACTTGATTTTAATATTCTTGTCTTATGACTTGGTTTGCTGCACAGTTTTTCTTGATCTCTTGCAATACATTCCACGTATCCATTCTTGCTTTGTACGGTTCATCATGTACATAGCCTTACGGAATGTTTCTTGTACTCGTTCTGAACAGTTCCATATGCTACATAGTTCATTCTAATTCGAGTAACAGTACGTTGCGTCAATAGATTTGCTTGAAACTAACCTCTAGACAA
>NW_026387583.1:0-313 GCF_001194135.2 Octopus bimaculoides | reverse complement strand
GGTGTAGATAAATAAACTAACATATGTCTGTCTGTATATGTGTGTGTGTGTATGTATAATATACGTACTATATATACTGTGATATAATCACGTAGTTTTGTAATTATACGCAAACACGTAATACATCCTAATAGACATTAATTATACATGCAGTGATAGTTAGTTGTCATATATACACCCGTTAATATTAATTACATTGTATCTCACTTACGCGTATGCGTTTTTGTGAGTAATAAATGTATACTGACATATGAGTGTATATGTGTGTATATATGTGTTAGTATGTGTATATATGTGTTAGTATGTGTATATA
>NW_026387582.1:0-2087 GCF_001194135.2 Octopus bimaculoides | reverse complement strand
ATAAAGGCAGTGCACTAGCATGACCGCAGTCAAGTAACTGAAACAAATAAAAAAAATATCGTTTTATATTTTATCTGTTTTAGTCATTTGACAGCGGCCATGCTGGAGCACTGCTTTAGCCGAATACATCAACCCTAGAACTTATTCATTATAGCCCTAGTGCTTATTTTATCGGTGTCATTTATGGAACTGCTAAATTACGGGGGCGTAAACACACCAACATGTGTTGTCAAAAGATAGTAGGACGACAAACGGACACGAATTCATGGAATGCTTTCTACCATCGGCTAATATTTTCTTCTTCAATCGGAATACGCCAATTTGTACCTTAATTGTAAATCATTATAATTTGTCCGTGGCTCTTCCTCTTTAACTCGTCTTCCCTCCACCAATTTTCTGTTCTACTTCCACTTTCCTCTCTTTTCCTCTTTCCCTTTTTCTTTTTTTCCACCATTATTCTCATATTTTTGTTCTGCAATTCCCCTCTACTCAATCTATTAACTTGTCTTAAATATCTTTTTTTAATTTGTTTCTCACAAATTCGTCTACGCCAGAGTGGTTCATTACGTTTTGTTTAATTACTTGCAGCACACATTCTCGTTTGGAATATCCCAAGGACCGGATCAATCTATCTATCTATCTATCTATCTATCTATCTATCTATCTATCTATCTATCTATCGATCGATCTATCTATCTATCATCATGGACGGACGGTAGACACATCGGCTCCCATGTTGCATTTTTCACCTCTTAAAAGACCTATTTTGTTTTAAAATTTTGTATAAGTTGTGTATAACACAAAATACTTCGTGAATATATATTTTTCAAATCGGAAATAGCTCTATTTAGAGCTTTATCTCCAGAAATTCAAAAACATCTTCCTCTATCCTAGCCATATGCTGTAAAGCAAATATGGCTATGGTATACAACAAGGCCGATTTCCCGCCTCTAATGCCAGAGGCGAAAGAATTTAATGCCGTTCCGCATTAACGCAGACAGGTGGTGGAGAAGAGCAATGATTCTGAATCTGCTGCTGCTGCCTCAACCACCATCACTACCACCATCACGTGTAAAACTCTGCTGCTACAGCAGTCTTGCCTGCCACAGTCACCAGTGAAAACAACAACAACAATAACAAAAACAACAGCAGCAACAACAACAACAACAACAACAGCAACAACAGCAACAACAAGGACACAAATGTCCTTGCTAACGAAACCACTGTCGCCACCACCACCACAACAAACACGAACTTTGCCGAGGCTTTGAAGCCCAGAAAAAGAATATTGAATATATCGAAAGAGAAATTACTCGCATGCAAAGCATGCTAAGTAAAAAGGACATTACAGTCCATCTTCAAACACCTGCGGACTTTAAAATAAACATAGAAAAAAAAACTATCATCTACAGAGCCATAAATATAAAGACAAAGACTCCGGAAAAATTCACTCAAGAAAAAGTTGAGAAGTGCCTAAGGCCCCTAGGTCTTATAAAACTTATATAACGAGAGGAACGAAGTTCGCAACAATAGAAGTAAGACTCGACAGCGAGCAGCGAGCAGCGAGCCAAGGACCTCTCCACAAAGTCATTACAACACGAGAACCTGCTCATGATCCCTACGTAACTTGGTCGTAGGGTTACGAAGGTAAAGATTTCGAATGTGCCTCCTGAAATTGAAGAAGAATGGCTCGGATCTGCCATATGTCTCGGCATAGAGGAGGAAATAAACATTTTAGAAGCATCTGCCGTGTACAATGAAAACTGGATTGGCCAGGAATTTCAACTCCTGGTACAAGTTGATCCAGCAAATTATGACAAAATTCCACACAGAATCATATTAACTGAGGATTCAAGTTTCCATGTTTCCGTCGAAGGCAGAAGGCCAGTTTGCTACGTTTGTAGTAGCAAAACTCACCTTCGAAACACATGCCCAGTAGCCCAGGAGCAAAGGCAACAACAACGTCAACAATACCAAGAAAGACAACAACAACCACAAAAAAACCAGAAACACAAGAAAAAAACAGCATTACTGCCCACACCGTCATATGCACAACTGGTCAAGCAGCTGTACAACGAAATGGAGAA
>NW_026387581.1:0-342 GCF_001194135.2 Octopus bimaculoides | reverse complement strand
ATAGTTTCATACTGACTCAAACATATAAATATACACAAGCACACATGCTCATATACACACACACATTCTCACATACCCACATATAATACTTCCCCTCTCTCTCTTTCCTTCTCTCTCTTTCTATCTCTTTCTCATGCTCTCTCACACACACATACGCACATATTCGCATAAAGCTTGCTCTCACACACATGCTTGGACATACAATGCTCACACACACTGATGTGCTGCCATAGACATATACGCACGCATATAATGCTCTCAAACATGCATACGCAATGCACTCTCACATACACACACATACACACAAATACACACACACGCACATGAAGAGAGAAAAATGAA
>NW_026387580.1:0-497 GCF_001194135.2 Octopus bimaculoides | reverse complement strand
ATATACTCGTATTTTATTCATATATATACTGCTTCACATCTTAGCGTATGTTGCTTGTTTCGGATTTATGTGTGTTTGTATGTGTGTGCGTTTGTGCGTGTTTGTGTGTGTGTGTGTTTGCGTGTGTGCGCGCGGGTGTGTATTATTTGATGCAAACGTAACGAGACATCCTCCTGGTCAATATGTTCCGAAACACTTCACGAACGAGTATTTCGGCCTGCACAACCGTCGCGAAAATGAGCTACTTGTTTTCGTACCATTATTAAAGGTCCACGTCATGTATAGAAGTAATGTTCTCTTCAATTTCTCCTTTGTAACATGTGGATATAGATAATTTACTAATTCATTACCCACGTGTTTGTCTTCTATCTGAGGTGTATATACAACTGCAATTCACTAATGCTGAGACACATTCACGCCGAAGAACGCACATAGACACATACTGCATTTATGCTGATATCTCTCTCTCTCTCTCCTTCTCTCTCTCTCTCTCTCTC
>NW_026387579.1:0-485 GCF_001194135.2 Octopus bimaculoides | reverse complement strand
TAAATGTAAGAGTGAACTGGGTAATAATGATTGTAAATATAACAATTAAAACAATTATATTTGAAATTGTAAAGGCCAGAAGAATTATGAATCATATTGATTTCAAATACCAGTAAAGAATATATTTTGAAGTGGGACTAAGATTTTCTGAAAGCCACTGCTAAGTAAAATGCCAACTTATTAGCCATACTAGTTTGACATGTACTCTCTCATGTTATTGATAATTCACTGTATCCATGCTGTGTTATTATCATCATTGACCTAATATATTTAGCTATAAACTAGAATTATAACTTGCTAGATAGATGTAACATTGTGTAATTTAATAAGTATTTAGTAGAGCTTTAATTCTTCCATGATCCTAGAAAATCAAGTGGGAAATACTTCAATAAAGCATTTTTTAAAAACCGTTTTATGAAGATAACATCTTCAGTTCTACTCCAACAATTCAGTTGGTAAGGGAATATTAATTATAAGATTTGTGA
>NW_026387578.1:0-642 GCF_001194135.2 Octopus bimaculoides | reverse complement strand
ATTGTGAGTGGATTTGGTAGACGGAAGCTGAAAGAAGCCCGTCGTATATAACATTACCTCTGCCGAGGTGTTACACTGGTTTGAGACCAAACGAACCACTTTTAGAACCAAGATCCTACAATTCGATATAGCAGACTTTTATCCATCGATATTGAAAAATGTTACTTGAAAGGGCGTTAGTAGATGCTAGACGAATTACCGACATAAGTGATAGAGAAATAGAAATAATTGTGCACGCTAGGAAAACGCTACTGTTCAACCAGGATTCAAGATCCGCTTGGCATTTCAAAACCAGGGTTAAACAAGCTCTGGCAAGCAGAATTCTGGACAGAAGATGAAATTCACGGAGAGGAGTCTAAGAAGAGCGAGACGTATTTTGTCTATAATGGTTACAGGAAATTCTTACCGTAAATATTTTTATTGTCGGAATATTCACCGCAAGAAATTTCGTTTCAAATGGTCTCGTCACATTTTTTAATGTTTGTAGTAGAGTGGTTGGCACTCCGTCGCTTACGACGACGAGGGTTCCAGTTGATCCAATCAACGGAACAGCCTGCTTGTGACATTAACGTGCAAGTGACTGAGCACTCCACACAGACACGTGTACCCTTAACGTAGTTCTCGGGGGATATTCAGCATGAT
>NW_026387577.1:0-360 GCF_001194135.2 Octopus bimaculoides | reverse complement strand
CTGTCTGTCTGTCTGTCTGTCTGTCTGCCTATCTGTCTGTCTGTCTGTCTCTGTCTCTTTCTCTGTCTCTGTCTCTCTGTCTCTCTCTCTCTCGCTCTCTCTCTTTCTCTCACTCTTACTCCACCTCCATAACTAACTAATGTATAACGGGCGAACGAACAAGCAGATTATTATGTAGATTATAGTCAGCACTTTGATTCAGTGAAGTGCAACTTAAATTTAGTAGACATCTTAGAGAAATCTAAGTCGTCTGGCTCAGCTAGTGGAATCGGCTAGTTGAGCTAAGTTTCTGTAAGATATCTACGAAACTTTAAGCTGCATGAGGCCGAATCAAACTGTAGCACTACTAATATATGTAGC
>NW_026387576.1:0-584 GCF_001194135.2 Octopus bimaculoides | reverse complement strand
TCATTATTCTCTTTAACCCGGGCAACGCCGGGTATTTCTGCTAGTAAATACTAAAAGATTTTGGATATTCTGATGCCTTTGCCAATTCACCAGAGCCAGTTTGGTGTGTGGATGTTCCATCAGCCCACAAGAATCAGATTTGAATTCATGGTTCTATGTATATGTATATAAGTTTTACTATAAATATTCACGGAAGGAAAAATGTACTTTAAGATAATACCACATATTTAAGTTCTTTTGGAATCTTTGATCTGCGAATCTTTGATATAGGGCATAATTTAGAAAGAAAAGTCATTTATATTTTGTTAGTACTTAAGTGAACCAGTGTTTTAAATTCATACATATAAAGAGTATTGTAACAATAAAGAAAATACAAGAAATATATTTACGATTTTAGGAGCAAATAATAACATCAAAACTTAAAATATTTATCTAAAGGGCTTGTTACAAGTAATTCTTTTTACTCTAAACTTATGCCAAATAAACAACAAAGGGAAACTTCTCTCCATAAATATAACATATTTCTTTTGAAATAAAGGAAATATTCTTCTTCCTTCTTTATTTATATATACATATATATATAT
>NW_026387575.1:0-757 GCF_001194135.2 Octopus bimaculoides | reverse complement strand
ATATACGCTAATGCACTCAGGTACACGAAATTCTATTTGCTGCGGAGTAATCTACATTACTTATACATGTTATGATTTTACAATACCATAAAATGCACGAGAAGTTACGTTAAAAGCAACATATATTTTTTACGGGGATTTGGTTACTAGATTATGGTGGCCGTTTTATTATTATTTGTTCCGATTTCTCCTGAATAACTATGTTATCCGTATGTGTGTTGTTCATTCATATGGATAGCTGAATCTTCTTACAGAGAACTCATTTTGTAACTGAGCTTAACTTACAGTTCTATATTTAAGAGATGAAGAATTATGTACATTATTTACATTATTTATATTTGACGGATAGTTGTCCTCATCTTGTATGTTGTTAACACAACGTTTCGGCTGATATACCCTCCAGCCTTCATCAGGTGTCTTGGGGAAATTTCGAACCTGGGTTGTCATTTCTAAGGTATTTTTCGATATTATTTTATTATTATTATTATTATTATTATTATTATTTTATTATTATTATTATTATTATTATGCAAATACGCATTGAATGCAGTTAGGGGTGATGTTCACTTTGAAAGCCAACTGATCGCAATTTCCATTGTTTATTAGAGGGGTTACATTACATAAATCAATTATACAATATTAATACTAAGTCAATTTGTATGCGTATATGTCGATATATATATACATATATACATTCGTCATGATAGATCGCTAACCACTGTACACATTTTTTTCTCTCCTTGTTTCTTTCTGTGTT
>NW_026387574.1:0-367 GCF_001194135.2 Octopus bimaculoides | reverse complement strand
ACCATAGCTGAGAGCAATAGTCAAAGTGGCTTAGAACAAGTGTCTTCCATCCGGTCAGTCACCTGCATTTCATTGACAATTTAGTAACGTGAACATGAACGGATGCATTATTACTCATGTAGATGCCCAGGTCTCGCACTGTCTCTGCCTCTGGGATTGCAGTCCCTCCAGGTCCAGTGTATTTAATGGGTTCTGCATTTAGTCTTGCATGCTGATAGCATAAGGCTTGAAACTTTTCAGCATTAAACTGCATGTTATTCTTTTCAGCCCACTTGTATATTTCATCCAGCTCACATTGCAGGTGCATATTGTCTTCGGGGTTCTGTATTACCTGTGAGACTTTTGTGTCATCTGCATAACTTGTGAC
>NW_026387573.1:0-298 GCF_001194135.2 Octopus bimaculoides | reverse complement strand
TAGCCTAGTATGCGTATATGCTATTGTAATTTTATTTTATTTTGAATGCAACGTATATTTTATTTTATTTTATTTTATTTTATTTTAACGTGTTAATTCGAATATAATTAATTATTTACAATATGTATTTTGGGCCCATTTTTCTATTTAATGTTTTTTCGATATTTTTTTTTAAATAGGATGAATCTATATTAAATTCATTTGTTTTTGTTCATTACGCATCCATGACCGTTATTGGAAACGACCAGTCAAACAGATCCATGTGTTTTAAATTTTATATCACTTTTGATTGCATTGT
>NW_026387572.1:0-456 GCF_001194135.2 Octopus bimaculoides | reverse complement strand
AAACAGGAAGAAAGAGTGAGAGAAAGTTGTGGTGAAAGAGTAGAGCAGGGCTCGCCACTACCCCCTGCCAGAGCCTCGTGGAGCATCAGATGTTTTTGCTCAATAAACACTCACAATGCCCAGTCTGGGAATTGAAACCACGATCCTATGACCGTGAGTCCACTGCCCTAACCACTGGGCCATTGCGCCTCCACATATATATATATATATATATATATATAGACATACATACATATATATATATATGTGTGTGTGTGTGTGTGTGTGTGTGTGTGTGTGTATGTGTGTGTGTGTGTATGTGTATACATCATAGGTGTGTGTGGTCCATGGAAGCAAGGGAAGCAATAGTTCCCTTTAAAATTATGGAAACAAAATTGAAACTATATTGCTTATTTTTCATAAGACTATTCTTCTAATGTTCTGTAAAATTAATATAAACTACATGACATCATAGGC
>NW_026387571.1:0-254 GCF_001194135.2 Octopus bimaculoides | reverse complement strand
TATATACATATACATATACAGCTTTATTCAGTTCGTTCGGAGTTACCTCTCTTAGGTACATCTCATTGACAATCCTCAAAAACTCGAAACATCGATGTCTGAGATTCCCGAGAGATGGCGACACTGAACGAACTTGGTGTTTTCTCACCATTTTACCATGAGAGATTTTTTTATCCACGGTAACTGCAGTGTATTTACCTTTAGAAGTTGAAATATGTGACAAAAAATTGTGAATATATATATATATATATATA
>NW_026387570.1:0-205 GCF_001194135.2 Octopus bimaculoides | reverse complement strand
TTTTCACTCTTTCTTTCTTACTTCCTCTGTCCTCCTCTTTTTTGCTTTGCCACTGATTTATTCCTTTGAAGTAAGTGTGACACACACCGCAGGTAAGGAAAGAAACAACCACAACTAAGCGCATTATTATTATTGATAAGATTGGGTGGAGGTGATCGGGTGGAGCGGAGAAGAGATAAAATAGTGGTGATGGGTTGCCCGTGTC
>NW_026387569.1:0-334 GCF_001194135.2 Octopus bimaculoides | reverse complement strand
ATTATGTGTGTATGTGTATGAATGCATGTGTATATATTTGTGTGTGATTATGCACGCGTGTGCATACCTGATTATGTATGTCTGTGTGTATGTATATGTTCGTATTCCTGTGCATGTGCTTTTGTGCATATATTCCTCTGAGTGTGTTTGAGCATGTGTGTATACCCGAGTGCGTATGTGTGTGCATGCCTGTTTTTTGTGTATGTAATTGTTTATGTGTATGTATGTGCATTTTTCTCTGTGTGTTCGTGCTATATTCCTCTATATGTGTTTGTACATGTACTCCATTATGTGTTTGTGCATGTTTGAGTACACCTGAGTCTGTATGCATATG
>NW_026387568.1:0-230 GCF_001194135.2 Octopus bimaculoides | reverse complement strand
ATATATATATATATATATATATACCTATATATTGTCTCTATGTATGTATATATGTGTGTATGTATATAAGTTTGTACTATGCATGTGTATCTATATCTATATAAATAAGTATATATATATATTCATATATAAACGTAAATATACATGTATGTATAATATATGTGTGTATGTGTGTGTATATGTGTGTATATATATGTGTATGTGTGTATATATGTATATGTATGTATATG
>NW_026387567.1:0-241 GCF_001194135.2 Octopus bimaculoides | reverse complement strand
GTATACATACAGAAATATAACATACGCACCATTCCATATTCCCCTACCTTCTTCCCTCAAATATTTCACCCTCTTTGTCTCACTCTTCCTCCCTGCCTCTCGCTCTCTCTCTCTCTCTCTCTCTCTCTCTTTCCCTTTGTCACACACACACATAGGCACACTTTCATTTACTCGCATTTCTATCTCTAGCACGACATTTACTTACCTTTCTTACTTCTCTCAGTTACCTATATATATATAC